>NC_061489.1:723627-1023627 GCF_022539355.2 Hippoglossus stenolepis
TATCTAGCGAATGAGACCATTAGCACCGGTAGGGAAAAAAGTTTGACAGAGTATTTCATGGGAGAAATTGGTGTTTTTTGAAAGGCAGTCTATGGAGCCAGAGTTTTCTTGGAGCAAGTTGAGCCAGAGTCCTTCTGGATCTCTACCGGTATTACACTTTTAAGCACTTCCGCATAGGCTTTTGGAGCCGGAAGCTACGTCCATCTTTTATATACAATCTATGGTTTGTGCGCACTTTTTGTCTCGTTTTGTGTGTTAACTCAGTTTTCTGCTGTGATACACGGAGCTCTTTCACCAGAGAAGAGGTCATGAACATCAAGGGAACAACTCCAGCGAGCTATTTCAATATTTTTTGTGTTCATCCGTGGAATTATTGGACATTCTGGTCAAAGGTGCACTCACCTTTGTTCACTCAGTGAAACGCAGGAGGAGACGTGCGACCGGGAATATTTCATTGAGCAAAAACAACTTCAGCTCCTGGTGGCTAGAGACCTTTTTTCAGCTTCTGTCTTGTGTTTCACGGCGACGTGGCTGTGTGGATCTGTTCAAAGAGGACCGGGACACGGAACTCTCCAGCAAAAAGAAAGATGGAGGAATCTGTTTCTATACAAACAACAGCTGGTGTCACGATGTGATAGTGATCCAGCAGCACTGTTCTCCTGTTATGGAAATTTTCTTCATAAATTGCAAACCCTTATCCTCTCCCTGTGTTCGCCTCATTCATTGTGGTTGGTGTTTACATTCCACCGCAGGCACATTTGCAGGACACACAGCGCACACTCCCCGTCCAGATACTGTGTGTCTACCCGGACTCCTTGATTATTGTCTTCTGCGATTTTAACAAAGGAAATCTCAGCCACAATCTCCCCAAATACAGTTTATTAAATGTCCGACCAGAGAGGAGAACACTTTGGATCACTGCTACATGACAGTCAGTGGTGCCTATCACACCGTCCTCCGCGCTTCACTGGGACACTCTGACCACGTCATGGTCCACCTTAGTCCTGCCTACAGGCAGAAATTAAAGCTCTCAAAACCTGTTGTGAGGACATCTAAGAAGTGGACCAGGGAGGCTGTGGAAGACCTTCAAGCGTGTTTGGACTGCACTGACTGGGATGTCTTCAGGTCTGCTACCAACTGTCTGGATAAATACACAGGCTGTGACTTCATACATCAGTTTCTGTGAGGACTGCTGTATCCCATCACATACCATCAGCTCAGCAGGGGTCTGTGACTCTCCACACCTGCCCACCACAGTGCCACCCTAACACAATATCACCCTTTCCATCCTGGAGAGGGACGTTAACAAGCTCTTCTGGAGACAGAACCCCCGAAAAGCAGCCGGACCTGACTACCTGTCTCCCCATCCACCCTGAAGCACAGTGCCGATCAGCTGTCTCCAGGGTTCAGACATTTTTAACACCTCACTGGAGACATGTCAGGTGCCGGCCTGCTTAAAATCCTCCACCATCATCCCTTTCCCCCAAAAAACAAGGACCACAGGACTTAATGACTACAGACCCATCGCCCTGACTTCTGTGGTAATGAAGTCTTTTGAATGCCTTGTCCTGTCCCACCTCAAGGACCAGCAACCCCCTGCGAATCCCTCTACAGTTCGCCTACAAAGCCAACAGATATGTAGACAATGCGGTAAACATGGCTCTACACTTCATCCTCCAGCACCTAGACTCCCCAGGAACCTACTCCAGGATCCTCTTTATTTGTGGACTCTCACAGCTGAGCTTGCCTGACTCCATCAGCAGGAAGATCACAGACTTCCTGTCTGATAGGAGGCAGCATGTCTGACCCCAGGACTATCAGCACTGGACCCCTCCAAGCCTTGTTCTTTCTCCTCTGCTCTTCTTCCTGTACACTAACAGCTGCACCTCCACCCACCAGTCCATCAAGCTCCAGACGTTTGCAGACGACACCACCCTCATCGGACTCATCTCTGGTGGGGGCGAGTCTGCTTAACAGGTGGGAGATTGAACACTTGGTCACCTGGTGCAGGGACAACAACTTGGAGCTCAACGCTCTCAAAACAGTGGAGAGGACTGTGGACTTCAGGAAGAGCCAAGTCACGGCCGCCCCCATCACCCTGTGTGACTCTCCAGTGGACATCGTGGAGTCATTCTGCTTCCTGGGCACCTTCATCCCCCAGGACCTGAAGTGGGAGCTGAACATTGGCTCCCTTACCAAAAAATGCACACCAGAGGATGTATTCCTGCGGCAGCTGAAGAAGTTCAACCTGCCAAAGCCGATGATGGTGAACCCCTACACTGCCATCATTGAGTCCATCCTCACCTCACCCATAACCGTATGGTACGCTACTGCCAAGGACCGGGCCAGGACATGGACTCTTAGAGCCACTTCCCTCTGGCAGGAGGCTGCGGGCCATCAGGACCAAAACCTTACTCCACAAAAACTGTTTCTTCCCAACTGCTGCTGGCCTCATCAATAATGGCTGGGACCCTTTGTAATGTCTCTGTGTGTTTGTAGTCATTTTTCAATGACAGATATTAGGATGCAAATATAATAAATAAATGTAATAAAATTACAAACAAGACCAATTCTGGTCAGAATATATTCTTAAAGGATCTCAAATAATCTTAATTTTTACTTGTTGAAACAGGCAGAACTGACTTTAGGACTGTTTTGTTAATGAAATCTTACATCTTGAACAATGTTATTGATCGCAGTTAAAAGATCTTTCTAATGAAATTTTGCAGAAGCAACAAATAGTAAAATAATATATAAATGATACTGTAATTTAACCATGTTTATTTCAAGTCTTTTAATGATTCAATTTCTAAATTGACAACCTACCTGTACATTTTTATGACATCAAATGAATAGTTGATTGGAGTCAAAGAAGAATGGTTTGCATTGCCTTTTTAGTTTTGATATAAATGGGTAGATAAATCTTAAGCCCTCCCCCCACAGGAGAGCTGACACAAGGGGAGCTGTACTCAGCCATCAAGAAAGAGAGGGAGCAGACGGAGCCAGGAGACCCCAGCAACACACATTTCAGTGGAGAGATGCACTTCTATGAATTAGTGGAAGACACTAAAGATGGGATCTGGCTGGTTCAGGTAAAAGTATGGGTGCATGATGAAGTGGACATGACTATGTAAAAATAAGGAAATCTGATTGTCTCTAATGAATCTTAATCTCTCTATGTTTACCTTGTTAATCAATAGACGACCCAGGATATCTTCTGCTCTGATTTCTCTCTTAATATCTTGATTTTGATCATTCTAATAATGTTCTGTTTAACTTCTTCTCTCTGAAAGTTCACAGGTTTTATGGAGGATTATGTACAAACACATCACCATTGGGTGCAAGCATTCTAATGCTGTGAGCCAGACCACCTGGGATTTTCATGCAGTCTTTACTGAATCCTCTTTCTTATTGAGCTCTACCCTCTTATTGAACTCCACCATCTTTTTCATTAAACACTTCTTCAGTCTTCATTTATTGATCCCTACAATATTTCCTATTGAAAACCACCACCGTCTTTCTTATCAAAATCTTGAGCATTGGCTTTTTATGACTACTGTTTCACACTGAACACATCGAACTCTGCTATCTTTCTTATTGAAGTACCTTCTTTCCTATCAAACTCATGAGCTTTGGCTCTTTATTAGTATTATTATTAAAACAAGCTTATTAAAAGTTGTGTTAAACTTGACAATATCTTACTTGGTTTTCATGTCATTGACCAGTCAACTTCAAAAGGGCTTGTTTCATATGTTAAAGAATATGTTTCATAGCAAAGTTGAACCGTGTATAAGATAATTGGCCTTACAGTATATAGTAAATATGTTTGTGGAATTTATGTTCTGTAACTGCATGCAGTATGCCGATAAATTCATTATTCAGTGTTTTGTTAGAAAAGGATTAACATTGGTTGAGTAATGAATAGATAAGTCATAGTGGCAAGCCTTCAATTGGATGGATGTTGTGTAAGTGTAAAATTAGCTGTTATCGACACATTGATAGCAGAATTAAACCTAATGAACTTCAGATGTGTGAAGCCTGAAGATCATGGCTTTAATTTCCAATTTTGGACAAGCTCCTTTTTTCTGTCGGGAACAAAATTGCTTGAACCCAGAATTGTAGCTTGTGGCTATATTAAGGTTCCTTCTCCGAAGGGGTAGAATACATTTTTTTGGGGTGTTTTTATAATTATCTGTAATCTGCTGCTTTGGCTCAAATTTTATCAGAGTGAGCTAGAAACATGAATCTTTACTGTAAATTATGTGCACAGACTTCATAAGAAACATGAGCCTAATTAGCGAGATGGTGGCACTGTAATTAAGGACCATAAATGCTATTTGTAAAGGACATGTCTAGGGTTGGCATATGATGATTTATGCAGTGAAACCTTGCAATGGACGAACCCTGGGGGGAGGCATTGTGAAAAAGTGTTAATAACATCAATATAATGGTTTAGGGATGCTCGATTATGGCAAAAATACTTATCACGCGCCCATGTTTACAGACTTGATTGTGTACACTACCTGAGTGAACAGCACGGTTCAACCGTGCCTCCGCAGTATGACTGCTCTTTTTGAAGCACTCAAACGTATAACTGATCTTTATAATAACCTGCTAAATTCATATTCATTGATAAAAAGGGTATTAATTCTTCTGCAACAATTAAGTTAAAACACTGCGTCGTGTCATAATCTGCGGAAATAACTTCTCTCATGTCTGCAAGAGTGTGTGTGTGTGCACTCGTCTCTGTTGCTCTTTACTTTAATCAATGATGTCGGATAATAAATCTGGATCATTCAGGTCACTTTAACCTGATGTCCTGGCTTTGTGTGTTGTGGTTGTGTGTAGCAGGTGAACAGCGTGCACGTAAAATGTTGGAACTTTTTTTCCAATGTGTTTAAATATGTGTCTCAAACTCATGAGCGAATCAAACAAACACCAAGTAAACTTCAACTACTGTAGGGTTCCTAATAAATTATGGGTAGTGATGGGGTTTATTGTTAACATGTAAAGTGAGTGCAAATCAGCGGGTGAGTGAGGGGGGAGGACATGCGACAGGGTAATACAGCACGATCCAAGGATACTAGGCATATAATGTGCGTCTGCCCTGATCCTGCAGCCGCGGTGGTAATAATTTTGCAGCAGTGTGCCCTTGTAGTATCCTGACATTAAGTACATAGCCCAACTTTTATTTGAGGAAATACAGACGTTATACCAGAAACCTCACATTGCAGCTCTGCTGCAGACATTTTTGTCCCTGAGGAGCAGGGGCAAACGAGCAGCATTTAGAAATCATTTCTTATGTAAAAAATCAGGCGCAAGGAGCTATTATAGGCTAATAATTTGAACAAACTGATTCTACATTTTTGCACTCTCACGCCCTGGCCACACTGGCTGCTGTTGTGCTGAGAACAGCTGTGCCTCGGTTCTGCTGGATGTCGCGGTTGTCTGTTGTTTACACTGACAGCATGTCTGCTGTGGTTCAGCAGAGGAGCTGCTGGTACAAGTACTGTATATCCTTGAATAAAAGTTGTTTATGTGTGCCAGGACACTACAGTATGAAGCCATACATCTCCCGGTCCTGCGATAACAATCAAAGCCTTGTTAATACTAATAATTGGATTCAGTCAACCGAAACGCTGGAGTGCTTTTATTTTGAAACGGGTACAGGAAGTGTTGCAAACATTTATAGCTTGACACATTCAACAGATAAACATTTAAACTGTGTTGAAAGATAATTTTTACTTTATATTCTGCTGTGAACCGCATTTGGTAAATGAGAATAAGAAAATTTACCAGACCTCAAATCTCTAGATGAGCAGGACAGTTAAACCGCATCTGAATCTGGGGTGAACTGCAGGCAGTGTGGCCGCTCTAATCTGTCAACATGGGCGCCAAAATGAAAAGCAAGCCGTTCTGTGGCCGATCTGCAGGTAGTGTGGCCCGGGTGTCAGACTGACTCACCGTAAAGTGGCCTATCCTACATATTCATTAGTTCTACAGCTCAAGTTGATCCCTGCGGGAAAACCCACAAACAAGTAATGAATATATTATTCAATGTTATAGTAGACACTGGAATTATAGTCTGTGTGTAGCAGGCTGGACCCCTCTTTCAGAGTCAAACAGGATGGTGGGTGTCATGATATTTGTTCAACATCGTGATGGCTGCCAGCCATCGTCAGTAGACTATGGTATCGTCCATCAGCCCAACCCTAATCACGACCATCAAACTGTAAGATTAGGTGTTTTAGATTTAGTGGGGCTCTGCGTAGCACTGACAAAACACAATGTATGCTGGACTTAACTCAACGGTCTGTATTTATATAGTGCTTTTATAGTCTTGATGACATTGATTACATTCACACATTCATACAGTGGATCAGTGAGCAGCACTTTTCTCTATGAGAAGGGGCAATTTGGGACTACCGCCCTAATCCCTGAGCCACAGCTGCCCAACAATGCAAGCTGGTTAGAAGTTTTTCCAGTGCTTCAGGACATCATCATGCCATATGACAATAAAACAATTTTAAGGTCTTGACCTTCAATGTTAAAGTTGCAGTGTGTAGAATTTAGTGACATAAAGTGGTGAAGTTGCATGTTGCAGCTGAATACCCCTCACCAACAAATGAGGTTCTGAGACAAGTTGTCTTTGTAAATCTATTTGTAAAAGCTTTCTGCAGAAAGGATCACACAGGCAAGGTTGAGGTTGCAAGTGTGATGAAATGTGAAGTGTCTGTGCTTATATTTAAGTGTCTCTCTGTGTGGGTTAGCTCCTGACCCCAAAACACGCAGAGGGGGGTGTGTGAATGTATTGTTCTGTGTCTGGAACTTATCGTCTGATAAGGTGTGACTGATAGGCTGCATCCTAAATGTGTTGGAGAGGAAATAGTATCATGTATGGTGAGGGTGTTGTGTCAAACAAAAGACAAACACAGTTAAACCAGAGTAGAGCAAAAGGTCACTATAGAATTCAGGTGATCTCAGGATCAACTTCTACAAGACATGAATAGACAATGGGCTCACATGCTAGACAGTGGGTGCACCATAAAGTTTATGTTGAGCTGGACCCTAGATTGAAATGTCTGCTGTAAGCATAAACTAAGAAGTTATTAAGTAAACTTCATTACACATTTTTATTCTGTGTGACTATATTGAGTCTCCATCACAGTGCCTCCTAGTTACAACAGGAGATTACAGCTGTTACATGTCTCCCTGTTTACAGGTTGACCATATCCACTTCAAATTTGAAAAGAAAAGCCTTAATGATGCTTCATTGTGAAAAAATGCTCACAAAATGGCTACTTCATGGCAACTTTATCCTAGTATTGGAAGTAGTCTTAATACATTTAAATATTAAAGCGATAGTTCACCCAAAAATAAATATTCACTCATTATCTACTCACCATTATGCCGAAGTGTTTGAGTCCACAAAACACTTTTGGTGTTTCAGGGGTAAACAGTGTTGTAAACAAATTTCGACTTTAAATGAGTACATTTATGCCACGTTTTTAGCCTGCCATGCCCGCTGTGATCCACGAGTCATTGATTACGTAAATATGTTGATTTGCATAAGGTGTGTCGACGCATCGTATGGCAGGTGTCAAAGCTAGTCAAAGCATGGATTCACCTGAAGAGCAAGCTGAAGTGAAAACCATTGCCCACGATCATCTAAAGCATAAGTCCCCTATAGGCGGGCCGCGGTCCAGACTGGACCCAAGAAAAGAAAAGGGGAAACTCAAACTACATCTTTTTATTTATTTTTTCTAAAATTAAGCAATTTATTATAAGATGCCTTTTTCAAAGATCTTTATTTAGTTTTTAAATGCAAACCTTATTTCACTTGAAATGAGAAAAGAAAATTGATTTTATTATAAGAGTACCCTCCAGTTCAATGTCAAAATTTATAATAAACATTGTTGAAATACTATTGAATTGTACTTTCTTTATTTAATTTCAGTTTTTAACTTCATACAGACATTGATACAACAACCAGACTTCAAAATATATGACACTGAATCATAACACGTTTCCGACCTTTGCTTGAGGAAATTTTAATTATGATAAATTCATTATTATATTAGTCGAGCAAAAAAAAATTATCGTTAGAATAATCCAAAAATGTATCGTTAGATTAATCGATTGATCGAAAAAATTATCGTTAGATTAATCGATAAAATTGATCGATAGGTGCAGCCCTACCCCTGAAACTCCAAAAGTGTTTTGTGGACTCAAACACTTCACCCACCCCTCCATCGGCATAGTGGTGAGTAGATAATGAGTATATTTTCATTTTTGGGTGAACTATCCCTCTAAGCAAATTAGAATTTTGAATCATAGACATAGTGCCACCTACTAGCTACAGGAAGTTTAAAGGCTGTATTCTTTTACATATTACCTTAAATAGGTTATTCAGATCATTCTCATATTTAGTCTCTTCACTCTTTAGACCTTGATGATTGAATCTTGAGAAGCTGCTATCAAACTGTGCGTTCAGCAATGTTGCTAATTTGCATACATTCCATTAACATCAGCAATGTTGCTAATTTGCATACATTCCATTAACAAAAACTGTTGAAGCTCAGTCCCAGATCAATCTGAAATGTTTGATAATAGTCCAGGCCTGAAGACATTGTGGAGTAAATTTGACTTTGCGAGACTTCTGACATAAAAAGCACTGACCATAATGGTCTTTTAAGTGCACGTTCATTCTTTGGCAAAGAAGGTCAAACAGATCTTTCAGCATGCGGACATGTGAAGATGGGTAAAACAAAGGAACAATCTGGGGCGTGCTCTTTTATGCAGAAAGAGGTGATGTATTTGCATAAGAAGCAGATGTGTGTGTGTGTGTGTGTAAAGATAAAGTATGTGTGTGCGAATGGAGTACGAAGTGAACCCCCAGAAGATAAGATTGAAGGAGACTGTACAATGATTCCCAGTGGCTCTGATGTCTGGATCTCTCAGAGACCGGTACCTGGTAAATCTAGTAGATATATGGCATGATAAATCTGCCATGAGGCAGGTCACCAACAGACATCTTGTCAGGTCACATATGATATGCATAAGCAGAGATAATAGTGTGGTTACGTAAGCATGCAGAAGCACAGATAATACATATGATTATATAATTTTCCATTACACTATCTACAGGCCAAATTATAGTCTTGGTCTTAGGAAAAAGTAAATGTGTGCATTTTATATAGCACTTTTCTAGTCTTGATGAACACTCAAAGCACTTTACAGTACAGTATTTGCCATTCACACACATTCATACATTGCATCTATATGCAACACTGGGATTTAATTGCTGACCTTCTGGTTAGAGGACAACCTCTACACTTCCTATTATAGGCTCCACGACATAACTCACTCCGTTCTGTCTGATCTCAGATCCTTGAGCTCTAACAGATGTGTTGAATGTATTTCCCTCCTCATAAAATGCCTGTAGAGCAGACCTTTCATAAAATAAAATATATAAGTACTTGCTTATTGTGAGAACTGTTGGCTTCCTCTATAATTTTTAAGGTCTAGATATTACAATGTGAATTTGCCTTGAGAGAATGTATGTTATGAATTGGTGCTATACAAATACAATTCCTTCAGACTTACTGCTCACAAAACCTGCGTAAAAACCTGTGAGTAATTTTATTAATGAAAGGGAGATAGAGAACTTATTTGATCCCAACACAAGATGGGTTGAATGCATTCATCTTTCCCCACTTTTCTCATTAATTGAAGCATGAAAAAAGTACAAAGAAAACACAAAGAAAAAGAGTGTAGGGCTTCCACTTGCTCTTTTAGAAGTAATTTCATGTTCATTGACAGATTTGTCTTTTATTACCTGATCCTGTCATGTTCCCAATTGTACCTGCAGGTCATTGCCCAGGACCGAGAGGCTCTGCTCAGTAAGTCCAACTGGGGTAAGATGGTGCAGAGAGTGTCTCAGTTTGGGATCAGAACTGGAACCTTCAACTGCTCTAATGACAACAGGTGAGCAGCAGGGTCTTCCTCAACAGTACTATCCATGTGAATGGACTGATGCAATATGTAAATGATGTGCTTACTTACGTCAGACTAATAAACTCAACCCTAGACTCAGACCTAATAAAGCTTGAGATATTTCCCAGATTAATGGGATCTCCTCAGTAAACTGCAAAGTTATTTACATACTATATGGAAGAGGTACGTATGTCTGTTCAGTCCCTTGTCCCTTTATAACAGCTTTCAGTCTCTAAAGCAGGGCTCCAGAGTGAACTTATTCCTTGGTTGCACTAGTGCGCCTATCTTTTTCATTTAGGTGCACCACCACTTATTTTAGGTGCACCCAATATTTAATTTTCAGCGTTGCTTCCCATAGACATAGGTAAATCCATTATGTAAATCATTGTAAAAAGGAGTAAAGGTGTAGAAAAATGTTTACTGTAATCAAATAGCACTCAACAAAAAGCACATCTTGCACCTGTCATGGCACAAGATGTGCTTTTTAGACAAGTTGTGCTTTTTTAGGGTTTCAATTCTGAATGTTGATGTTGAAACAGCAAAAGCATCTTTCCCCGCAATGCTTTGGCCGCACTCTTTGCAGTAAATGCTATGCAGCGAGTTGGTCGCTTTTTCATAGCACAGCCATGGAAATTGCTCAAGCCATTCCTTTCAAAAGGCATAGTTTTAAATTTTCTTGTTTTTAGTAGGCTCTGGATCTTGAACTAGCTCTGTGTGACCAACTTTCCTTGGTCACACCTGTGCGCCTAACATTTAGCTGTCTGTCTGTGTATTTTAGCGAGTCGTGTCTCCTCTCTCATCTCCCCTCCTCTGAGTCTGGGAGCGAGGCGGAGCTAACTCTCACACACACTGGCCCCGGGCTGGCGCTGCCGCCACTCACTCACACTCAGAGAGAGGAGCGCTCATTAACATGAAGGAGGCAGTATATGTCGAACATATAACGACAGCCAATGCAAAACGCTTCTGCTTCAGTATCAGTGTTTGTACTGTCAAAGAGTCTCCTGTCGGGGTGTGCTCCCTCAACGCTCCTGCTGACCTGCCCTCATTTTACACTTTAACAATAACGCATGCACACACACAGAGGACTCCTAGAGAAAACGCTGGAAAACTAACCTAATACAATACAAACCTAAAAGCTCATCTAAATCATATCCACTTTCTCCTCATAATGTATATTATGATTTGGCACTATACAAATGTCAGACTGAATATTCTTAAGAATTCATTGCTCTTTAAAAGGGTGTACTTGCATTAGGGATGAGCGAGTAGACCATTATCTGTATCTGTTCAACCAACAAAATGATCTGTATCCGTATCCGTACTCAAAGGCGGAATTTAACCAAAAGTTGGTATTTTAACACTGACATGGATAAAGGTTGATCAGAATTTGCTATATTTATTGTTTACTAGAAAACTATTTACAGAACAACCTTAGAATTGAGCTTCAGATCAATGTTTTTGATAAGAAGAGTAACGCCAGGTTCACACCGGACGCGGAAGCGCCGCACCGCGCCATTCTCAAGCGCACAGCCGCCTGGCTGTTCACACCGGACGCGCATTTCTCCACGCCGGTCAGCCCGCGATTCTGCTTTCTCCCCTTGTTGTTGTATATAACCCGTTCAATGTAGGGGTTCGGGGGTAAATGATGATGGTCTTCATAGCCTCCACCCCTCTCTTTCTCTCTCTGTCTGTCTGCTTGTGTGCTTGTAGTGGATGGGCAGATGGGGAAATTTAATAATGAGAGGGGAAAAAATCTGGGAAATTGAAACTCCAGGACAACAGCAGGGGAATTTAAAGTATAGGATGAATATTTGATCATTTATATCCTATATAATGTCATTTATATCGTTTAAAATCATTTTCAGTGTGTTTCCTGGCGCGACGAGCGAAAAAAAATGACTTGACGCCCTCTGTGCTGCGCGGCGCATCGCAGCCGATGTGAACAGCACAATTGAGTAACAGAGGGGCGGAAAGGAGGCACCCGGCTTTTCTTGGCCCTGCGCGGTGCTTCCGCGTCCGGTGTGAACCCGGCGTAAGAGAACTATTCAGAACAAGTTTTTTATAAACTTCAATGATTAAGAAGTATTAGGTAAAATGCAGGTTTTCATACTCAACATTTTCTTTTTTATAGATTTGTTTGTGTGTGTGACTGATCACAGGGCTTTTTTTACTACCTGTCGTAGTTTTTTTTTGGGGGGGGTGCTGTATTTTTTATTTCTACACAAAGTAAAACACAATGTTAATTATGTGGTGTGGGTTTGTGTGTGAGTGAGTGAAAGAGAGGAGCGCTCGCTCCGTGTGCGTCTCGCCGGGCTTTGCGCACCGTGGCTCGGCCAGTGGACGCTGAGAATATATGATCATAGATAACGATGTCACACGTTAGTATCCCTGTGGACAGAGTGGCTGTCACAACAACATCATTGTGTTGTGTGGCGCTGCTGGCACAGCACAAGGGAAGTTTATATAGGCTATGTGTAGGGGAAGAGCTCTGTGTGTGACTGGCCTATCAAGGAATGATGTGGACACAGCTATCCAATGAGGATTTTCATTCATTACGAGTACGGATATTGACACAATTTACTCGGATTGGTACTCGTGCTCGTAAAAGTACATTATCCGTACTGTATACTTGTTTCATCCGAGTATTTGGCTCAACTCTAACTTGCATGATTATGCTATAATCTTATCATCAATATTATCAGTGGTACAAAATGATTTTAAAATGATGACAATAATATCATGAATCGCAATAATTTCTTAAACAATATATCGTTCGACAAAATTTGTTATCGTGTCTGGCCTACCTTAATATTTTTAATAATGCACCAAATTATAGGTTTCCTTGCACAGTTCACAGCTTTAGTTCTCTGAGAATTTCTTTCATCCAAGCAAAATCAGTATTGTACAATGAAATATCCTTAACTGAATCGACAGCTAATCGAATCAAGACCTTGTAAATCGGAATCAAATCGATTTTGGAAATCAGTGATGATATCCAGACCTAGTTAAGAAATTACTAATGTATATGGAAACTGTCAAAAAAAGGTATAATATAATTTTGGTGCTCCTAAATAATGTGCTGGTGCACCTAAATGAAAAATGTATGCGCACCAGTGCAACCAATGTAAAAAGTTAGTCTTTGCATCCTCATAAGGAAAGCTTTACTTATTGGTGAGCCACCCTCTGACATCACTCACACACATTTCAAAACCATTCTAGGTCATCACCAACAGAGGGTGGACTTAGATTTCTCATCCCACAATAAAAACATGATATTCCACACACAAGCAGATGGTTGAATAGAAAAGAAATATTAGAATAAAACAAAAATATACCCAATAACAAATATAGTACATGAAACCCCGAACTGGAGTATCAGTTCTCGTTGCCGTTTTGGTAATTTGCCCATTGTTGTGAACACGCTGTTGTTGTGATAGACAACATTGCTTACATTGATGAGTCCTAGCTGCCGCAGCTACAGATCGCTGGTCGCCTGTTTATTCAAATTTGATTTATACTGAACGTATCACGGGTCCAAATCATACCAAATTTGACACTGCACTTCCTGGACCTCTTAACTATACAGATGCAAAGTGATGAATGATTCTCAAGGCAGGCATTCATTCTTTCATTCATTCATATCTGGAATTAGGTGATAGATGGATGTAGTGATTTGCGGATATGCACATTTTGTTCATGACTTCACATTCTTTGTTACAGGTGTGTAAATGTGTTCTGCACCATATTTGCGGCAACAACTGTAGCAACAATTTTGAGAGCAGGGGTTTCTTTATTTTTCTGATTTCTTAACATATGATTTGTGTACCTGTAATAAAGAATTGGAGAAGGTGCAACTGTTGTGTTTGTGGGAAAGAGAGAAAAGTTATTTTCATTTTATATTATACCCGATTGTTAACTTGTAGTGACTTATTGAAAAGGAGAATTAACCGTGAGTATTCACCTGTTCTCCATAAATAAGAGAAGCAACTACAGTTGAAGTCACTACAGTTACTGCTTTTAATATATTGTGGAAACACTAGGGGAAACCAGTGGAAGAGAGGAGATGAGAAGCTGTGGCTTAGGAAGCAGAGCTGGTCATCCACTGACTAGAAGATCAGAGGTTCAATTCCTTCTACTCCATGCAGAAGTGTCCTTAGGCAAGACACTGAACCCTCAAATTACAAAGTGTGCCATTGATATGTGATAGAAAAAGTGCTGTATGAATGTGACTTCGAGGCGCTTTGAGTGGTCAGTAGACTAGAAAAGCAATTAATATTGCGTTTAAACAAAACACTAGTCAAAGCAAAGACGCAAATACACGTGAATTTTGCGTCTTGTCTCAGGAGATGCATTGAGTTAAGTTTTTCGGGGTTAGGGTTGTGAAAGCCAATCGGCGCTGAGAATACTACTCACCAGTTTCAGGTCCTGCACTCTTCTGAGCTAGGGGGTGATCAAACTGGCCACTGGTCAGCCTCAGGCAGCACTTGAATCGACGACCAGACACAGTTCCTGGCTGAGCAAGTAAAAGTCGCCGAGCTGTGTGCTCTTCTGGAAGGACTTGTGGACCTCCACATACTGGTGCTGACTTCTCCTGCGTTTCTGGAAGCTTGTGAAAGGAGAACTCAGGCAGCAGCTGATGTCTTATGCAGAAGATTTTAATGTAGACTTAATCAATCAATCGAATTTTATTTGTATAGCCCATATTCACAAATCACAATTTGTCTCATAGGGCTAGATGCATCAAGGAGACCAGAAGGTGCAACAATATACAAATGCTTACAGAGTAACATGAGTAATTGTCACCACCAAGTCTGAAGATGTCTCCCACAGCATCCCCATATATCTTCCTCTACTTGCTTCACCCATTCCAACAGCACATCCATGAATGGCTAGAATTGCTGTCACTCTATGTTACATGTAGATGTTGGCATCCTATTGGATAGTTAAATCTAAATATGCATTCCTAAATCACATTGTGTCCTTACGTCTTGCCACTGGTGAAATACACGAAAGAGTTCAATGTGTGTTTGAAAATATTTTCATCTTCTTGTATTTGGTAAAGTTCAGACATTATTTTTTGCAGCCCAATAATGTTTTGGCTGAGCACAGCACAGCTGGTGCAGTCAATGGAGAAAGAAGCGAGGGGAAGTATCTTTTCTCCAGTGTATTTGGCAGGGCTCTGAAACATATCCTTGTCCCAAAAATAAACTTCTGTTCTCCGCTGCCTGCTCCCTGTACATGGCCATGCACTCATCTGCCACTCGTACCAGCTCCATCTCTGCCTGCAAGTCCTTATCTCTGGCTTCATGAAGCCCCACGTTGGCCTCCATTGTGGCAAACGACAATGCCACTGGGGTCTCCCACACACAGCCAGAGACGAACTGGTTGCTTTTCAGCATTTTAATAACACAAAGAACCTCACAAAACAAAACAAAACAAAACTCTTAACTTAAACTTGCCAGCTATTTCAGCTGGCACCTCGGCTTTGCAGCTCAGCTATGTCCGTGTCTCTCACCATGTCTCTCTCTCTTCACCAGCTCTGTGTCTGCCTTTTGTACCAGAGGATCAATCAGCTAACAGCCCTCAGCTGTGCTGATTAATCCTCTTGTACCGGTAAAGGTGCTCTCCATGCCACCTCTGTAACCACAGTATTGATGAGACATTAATGTGATAAAGAGGGAGAAGGGGAAAGAGAAACTCTCCATGTGTCCCCCGACAACCTAGACCTATAGCAGCATAACTAAGAGCAGGTCCAAGACAGAACTGAGCCAGCTCTAACTATAAGCTTTATAGTAAAGGAAGGTTTTAAGCCTACTCTTAAACGTACAGATGGTGTCTGCCTCCCGAACCGAAACTGGGAGATGATTCCACAGGAGAGGAGCTTGATAGCTGAAAGCTCTGGCTCCTACTCTACTTTTAGAGACTTTAGGGACGACAAGTAGGCTTGAATTCGGGGAGCGCAGTGCTCTAGTGGGTTGATAAGGTACTATCAGCTCTTTAAGGTATAATGGTGCCATATTATTAAGAGCTCTTCAGTTTGCCTACAGGCCAAATAGGTCGACTGCAGATGCCATCTCCCTCACCCTTCACACTGCCCTCTCCCACCTGGACCAGAGGGACACATATGTGAGAATGCTGTTCATTGACTACAGTTCAGCATTCAACACCATCGTTCCCCTGAAGCTCGTCACCAAGCTCAGAGACCTTGGGCTCAACATCGCCCTCCGTGATTGGATTCTGAACTTCCTGACGGGCAGACCACAGGCGGTGCGGATAGGCAGCACCACATCCTCCACCCTGACTCTAAACACCGGTGCCCCCCAGGGCTGCGTGCTCAGTCCTCTCCTGTACTCCCTGTTCACGCATGACTGCGTGGCCACCCACAGCTCCAACACCATCGTTAAGTTTGCTGATGACACGACTGTCATAGGCCTGATCACCGGCGACGAAGAGAAGGCCTACAGAGAGGAGGTCAGAGCCCTGACATCTTGGTGCCAGGACAACAACCTCCATCTCAACGTCGGCAAAACGAAGGAGCTGATCGTGGACTACAGGAAGAGACAAGGAGTAGAACACGCCCCCCCTCTCCATCAACGGGACTACGGTGGAGCGAGTCAGCAGCTTCAGGTTCCTTGGGGTCCACATCAGTGATGACCTGACCTGGACCCACCACACAGACTCCATCAGGAAGACAGCCAGACAGCGGCTCTTCTTCCTCCGCAGTCTGTAGAGGCTCAATATGAAAGCCAGGATTCTCTGCAATTTCTACAGGTGCACCATAGAGAGCATCCTGACTGGCTGCATCACCGCCTGGTATGGCAGCTGCACCGCCCTGAACCGTAAGGCTTTACAGAGGGTGGTGAAGTCTGCCCAGCACATCACCAGGACGGAGCTACCATCCATGGAGGACCTCTACACCCAGCGGTGTCGGAAGAAGACCAACCGGATAATTAAAGACCCCTATCACCCCAGCCATAAACTGTATTGCCTGCTGCCGTCTGGCCGACGGTACCGCAGCATCCGGGCCCACACCACCAGGCTCAGAGACAGTTTCATCCCCCAGGCCATAAGACTTTTAAACTCCTCCAAACCAGCACCGTAGCATATTTGCACTATTGCAAATAATTGCACCATTGTTTTTCTTTTTTTCTTTAGGTGTATATATATATTTAGATATATATATTTTATTTTCTATTTTAAACTTTTGATATTCTATATTCTATTATTTTATTCAATATTTTTTTGCTTGTAAATATTCGGAGCATTGCAATAAGAGAGCCTGTGACCCAAGCATTTCATAGCCAGCGACTGCTTAATGTAATTGTTGTGCATTTGACATTAAACTCTTGAATCTTGAATCTTTGTAGGAGAGGAGGAGAATTTTAAATTATATTCTGAGTTTAAAAGGAGGCCAGTGTAATGAAGCTAATACAGGAGAAATGTGATCTCTTGTCCTGGTTCTTGTCAGGAAACATGCTACAGAGTCTCTAAAGACTTACTGTTGGAGCCTGATAATAAGGAATTACAATAATCATGTCTGGATATAACTGGATGTACATTTTTCTGCATCTTTGTGAGACAGGACATGTCTGATGTTTGAGATGTTACATACAGTAAGTGAAAGAAGGCAGTCCTTGAAATTTGTATTAAATGAGAATCAAAGGACAAATCGGGATCAAAGATAGCTCCCAGATTCCTGACAATTTCCCTGGAAGCAAAGTAAATGCCATTTGGAGTAGCTTGGCATTAGATAATGCATCTCTAAGGTGTTTAGGGCCAAGCATTTAAACCTCTGTTTTATCAGAGTTTTTCTCCAGGTTTTGATGTCTTTTAAACATGCTTGAAGTTACTGTAAGTTAATTGATTACATTTTTTCTGGGTTTATTGACAAGTATAACTGGGTGTCATCCGCATAGCAGAGCAAATTTACAGTGTTTCCTAATAATGTTTCCTAATGGAAGCATGAGATGAATAAAATTGGGCTGAGCACAGAACCCACAAGAACCCTGTGATCAACTTTGGTGTGCACAGATGATTCATCATTCATTTGCACAAATTGAAATCAATCTGATAAATAAGGATTAAATCAGCTTAAGGCAGTTCTTTTAATGCCAATTAAAATCAACCGGCCTCTGGAGTAAGATGTAATGATCGATAGTGTTAAAGGCTGCGCTAAAATCAAACGAGACAAGGAAAGGGAGGTCTAAGCTGTCTAAATAAATAACAGGATTCTCAGTTGCTCCTGAGATTTCTGTACTTGAGGATACATTGGCATCAATTGAGGGCAGGAGATGGTAAATTATATTTCGAATAGTTACATAAAGTGTGTCTAATGACCTTCTGAATTCTGTCCACCAGGTCATGTATCAAGCGTGGCTGGCATCGCTCCACGCTCATCATGTCTGTTCCCCAGACTTCAGCGTCGAAGGGCAAAGTCATGCTAAAAGAATACAATGGCCATCATATTGAAACTGAACACATCTTCCGCTGGATGACCTCGCATGTGGCTCATCGAATCAAAACCCTGCATCAGTCTGAGCAGCTGGTGGAAGAGTGGCGCTTTGACCCTGCCCATCCAGTCAAGATGTTTCTGTTCGCCCATCTTTCCCAGCCCCCTGCCTTCTTCTCCTCGCTGTCCATCAAGTTCACTGGCAGGATTGAGTTTATCTTCGTGGATGTACGTCACTGGAGTAACAATAGCAGCCTTCCAGAGATCGGTGTGACACATAGCCCTGCCTACATCCTCAAGATGCCTGAGGGCATCTATCGCTACGGCAACAGGTGATGGTTGCAAGTTGACATGATAGTTATAATTTATTATAACAACATTAATGTCTTGGATTGTCTGTTTCTTCTTTCTTCTCCCTGTTCCCCCTCTGTTCCACTCCTCCTTATCCTCTCTAACGCCCCCCTGTAGTACGGGCGAGTTCCTGTCCTTGGCTGCCATGGACACTTTCCTGCGTTCAGTCCAGCCAGAGGTCAATGACCTGTTTGTACTTAGTCTGGTCCTCATCAACTTGCTGGCTTGGATGGATCTCTTCATTACACAGGTGATTTTAAAAAGAGGGAATATACTGCACTGCACTAATTGCTTTTATCTGCAGCTGTCGTGAAGCAGGCTGCATACTTCTTTCAGGGGTGACCCAGCCTGAACTGAAACATTGTGATCATTGCCTGCATCCACCCCTACTTCACAAGGCTCCTTCCATGGTCTTGGAGTACCAAAACTTAATTACTTTCTTTTCTGCCCCCCTCCAAAAGATATGAAAACTTAGATGACCAACATATAAAAACAAATAAACCCCAGCACATGTGCTGTTCAACACCCACATACAGATACAAGTATGCCAAGCTCAGACGGATGCAACGTTATCTGTCTTTAGTTGGTACAGCAATGTTGAAGTGAACACTACTAGCTCATTTCGATTTAAGTTATAACACTTACACACACTTGTACCTGAGTGTACTGAGAAAAAAAACTCCATTTGTTTTTCTGATGGTGAGATGCAATCAGAGGATCCATCTTTTATCCAATGAAAATGTGTCTGCTGAACACAAGAGCAAGGTTGGGTCACTGTACAAAGCAGGCTGAAACTCATCTTTGCAGATAGAGATTTTACTCACAAAACACAACAACTGACAAACAAAGTCATTTTCTATAGCCTCGACAACCCAACAACATATTAAGTAAAATGAAGAGTACATGGTTGTTCCTTTTATCTAAGTTATGGTTCTGAATGTTTCTTTCACTACTGAACAGACCCTTTCCACACAGAGCTTGAGAGAGAATAGAGACATATAGTTGGTTCCGTATTAACTGTCCAATTCTTTTTGTTAATATGTATTTCATTGCCATGGACAGGGAGCAACAGTAAAACGATTTGTAGTTCTGATCCGAACACTTGGAACCTACAACTCCATACTGCTGGTGTCCTGGCTTCCTGTTCTGGTAAGAATCATCTACACCACACAGTTCTAACATTGACTTCTTTCTCTGTCAGTGGCATGAATGGTTTTCTGGTGTGAAGAGCCTGTTCCAGAAAGGTGCTGTAGCTAACCCTGAACCCAAACCTGAACACTTTAGGCACATTTTGTTTTTGTCATGCATGCACACAGGCACTGGCTGGTCGTTTCATATTATACCACAGGTAACGATAACACACCTAAATATGCAGCAGTGCATCAGCAATGGCAGTGAAGACAAATAATGAAGCTATTAAACGTGAATGTAAATGTAAAATAAATAGTTATTATATATTCTCTGTTAGCATCTGTGTTTAAGGATTATACCAGCAGCTTTGCACGTTGAAGCCAAATAACTAGTAATAAATGTAGTGCTGCCTACCAGCTGAGAAAGTTCTTGTCAGACCTTCACTTCAACACATGAATGCTAAACCATCCCTTTGTTACAATACCAATGTTAGCTAACTCAATTTTTTTAACTGAAAGACAACCTTTTTGTCATTTTAACCCTCGTGTTGTTCCTGGGTCGGATTAACCCAGAGTGTGTGCGTGTGTGCGTGTGTGTGCGCGCGTGCGTGCGTGCGTGCGTGCGTGAGTGCGTGCGTGTGATCATACGCAAGCCCTGGCCGGTCAGGGTTAGGGTTAGGGTGACCCAAGGATTGTCATTATCCAATTCTCCTGGGGTAATTGAGACCAATGGATTGTCATTCTCGATTGTCATGGGAGGGGTCATTTAGACCCCCAGAGAGGGCGCTGTGGTGCTCTGTGGGGTCATTTAGACCCACACCTGATTCCAATTGAAATCAAGGGGGGTACATTAGACCCGCATATAAGTCTCAGTGTGCCACTCTCTCACGGACCATGGCACGATGTCGCGTCAGGAGCGTTTCACCAGAGAACAGGTTCTCCAACAGCTATTCTCCCAGCAACCATCCTCTGAACCCGAAGAGGACGCGAAAGAGCCAGACCGAGAAGCGGACGGACAAGGAGATGGAGAAGCAGACAGAAAAGCAGACCGAAAAGCAGACCGAGAAGAAGACAGAGAGGACGGAGACGACGGCGACGAAGACGAAGATGAAGACGACGACGGTGACTACGAAGACGACGGTGACGAAGACTACGACCCAGTGGGTGATGCTTCTGCAGATTCTTCATTCTTGGAAGAAGAAGAAGAAGAAGAAGAAGGAGGACAAGACCACGGTGACACCACCACCACCGGACTCGTGGAAAGAGAGACCTTCCCGTCAAGAAACGGGGAAATAACATGGTCCTCGAGGGCGTACGGCCGAGAGGAGGGCCACTGCTCCTCCTCCTCCTCTGCTGCGACTCAAAGTGGGGTCCCCCGGGGCCCCACGATCCACGCGACGTCCCGCACTGGTGACCTAGCCTCGACGTTCCGCCTGTTCATCACACCGACGGTAGAGAACATCATCCTGGAGATGACGAATCGGGAGGGTCGTCGAAAATACGGCGACGAATGGAAAGGGATGGACGAGACCGACCTGAGCGCCTACGTAGGGCTGCTGATCTTAGCGGGCGTGTACAGGTCCCGGGGCGAGGCCGCTGCCAGCCTGTGGGACACCGAGAGGGGCCGGGCGATATTCCGTGCCACGATGCCCCTAAAACTCTTCCACACGTACTCCAGACTGCTGCGCTTCGACGACCGCGAGACGAGACGCACGAGACGAGCCACGGACAAATTGGCGGCCGTGCGAGAGGTCTGGGACGCGTGGGTGTCGCGGCTACCGCACCTCTACAACCCGGGGCCCGAAGTGACGGTGGACGAGCAACTGGTTACGTTCAGAGGTTAGTCTTTTTTTTTTTTATATTATTATTATGTTATGTTATGTTATGTTATGTTATGTTTGTTATGTTATGTTATGTTATGTAGACAGCGGCTGCTAGTCCTCGTCCTCATCTCCTCTCATCTCTTCTCCTCCTGTTTTTCTCCCTAGGCCGGTGTCCATTCCGTCAGTACATGCCCAGCAAGCCGGCGAAATACGGGATCAAGTCGTGGGTGGCCTGCGATGCGAAATCAAGCTACGCTTGGAAGATGCAAGTGTACACCGGAAAGCCGAGCGGCGGACGCCCAGAACGGAACCAGGGGTTGCGGGTAGTGCTCGATAAGTAACGGAGGGACTGACGGTCGTAACGTCACGTGCGACAATTACTTCACCTCCTACGAACTCGCGAGGCAGCTCCTGGAGAGGAAGCTCACCGTGGTCGGCACGGTTCGGAAGAACAAGCTCGAGCTCCCGACCGGGCTGCTCGCGGTCAAGGGAAGAGAGGTGTTCGCATTCACGCCCACTGCCACTCTTGTGTCCTACATCCCAAAGAAAAACAGGAATGTGGTGCTCCTAAGCACACGGCACCCTGAGGCCGACATCAGCGACCGCGAGGACGGGAAACCGGTCATTGTCCTGGACTACAACCGCAACAAAGGTGGCGTGGACAACCTAGACAAGGTGATCGGAACGTACAGCTGCAGGAGGATGACCGCGCGCTGGCCCCTGGTCGTCTTTCACAACATTCTCGACGTCTCTTCCTACAACGCCTTCGTGATATGGAGAGAGATCAACCCAGACTGGATGCCGGGCAAGCGGAACAAGCGGAGGGTGTTCCTAGAGCAGCTGGGAAAGGCTCTCGTGACTCCGTTCATCGCACGAAGGGAGCGCATCCCCCGCACGGACGCGTCCGCCGCGGTTGTGAAAGCTGTAAAAGCCGCCGCCGCCGCCGCTGCACAGAGAGCTGTTGACTACGACGCTCAATCTGAGTGTCCGGCCTCCTCCATAGCCCTAGCAGCAGCCCCGCTCGGGGCGAGGAAGAGGTGTCAGATATGCCCCAGGAAAAAGGACTGTAAAACTCACACCGTGTGCCGCGGGTGTAACAAATACATCTGCAAGGGCTGCTCACTTGTCTATTGCCCTACGTGTGCGTCCTAATATGGGGTGGGCTATGTGAGGGGGCCAACAGCCGGGGGAAGCAGGGACAACACAAGGGTTATAGGGGCCATATGGTGTAAAATACGTTTTCTGGGCTTTTACTATCCGTAATGACTTGAAGGGGGTCAGTAGGGACCCTCAAAGTATGAAAACAGTCACTCCGCTGACTTTTTCACTCAGTGCATTCTAAGAAATACGTTATTGAAACGTCTCGTTTCGTACTTCCTGTCCGTATGATGTCATATGTGTTCGCACTATTCTATCAGCCCCACCCAGCCGGTACCAGTCCAGCCTCCGAACCCACCACCACCACCACCACCCCTCCACACCGAACGCGACACCAAGCAGACATGTTGCTGAGCTGGCAGCATGTTAGCTACCTCAGCTAACCACAACAAACAACTCTGAAGAAACACTGCAGCGTGGAGGGATGCAAGGAAGAGAATGTGTCTGTGCACATTCCTCCTAAGAACGTTACTGTTCGAGACCAGCGGTTACGCTTTATTTCTTCTGACGTGCCATGTCGCTGTGCTCAGTACGGAGTAACCTAGACGTTACTCATTACTCGGGACTGAAACTCCGTTGTGAAACTCCTACATTGGCCGACTGTCCTGCTAAAACTTGAACAAACCTGAGGACGGTGTAACTTACCATTCAGAAACATCCTGTTTTAACCGACTGTAAATATGTGGCTGGTCTTCTACAGATGTATCCAAACATACCAACATGACTTTCAGCTGTGTGAGACCGGTGATAGGCCTGGTTGCATGTCACTCAAAGTGCAGTCAGCCAATCAGAGGAGGGCCTCAAGAGGCAGGCGAAAACAGCCTGTTCTGTCTGCAGTTCCAGAGAGAGGCAGAAGAGAGGACATGGAAATACACATTGCAGCAGTTTTTTCGACTTAAAAAATTAGGGGTACCAATACCTCAAATTAAGTCCCAGAAAGGTGTAAAATATGGGCCCTTTAAGTCATTTTTTAGAGTGTCTAGATTTTTTAAATGGCTGTTAACAGTACGAGCAGCATGAATAGTATTTTAGGGTTAAACCAGAGCAATGAAGTTCAATTACTTAAGTCTGCAGGCGTATCTGATGAACACCGATATTCAGTTCCTCCTTCCTTCCTCTAGTGGTAAAAAAAAAAAGCTTGGTAAACTCTAAATTTTGGGCAGCTCTCTCATGCTGTTATTTAAAAGCTGGATGAACTTCAGTCACCCATATACGAGACTATTTAAATTGAAATCAAATCATATATTCCAATAAATTAGCATTTTATTATTCATATTGTTATAGTTGTTTATTTTATTTTATTTTACTTTTATTTACTGTGGTGGGTTAAACAAGGATGAATGTAGCTTAGTACATCTACTCAATTACTTTATTCAAATTTGAGGTACTACATTACTTGAGAGTAGCAATTCCATTTTACTTTATACATTTACTCCATTAGATCGCAGAGGCATACATTGTACTTTTTAATCCACTATTTTCTATCTAGTTATAGTCTTCAGTTTACTAGCAGGATTTTTGCATACAAAACATATTAAGTAAACCAAAAATCCTACTTTTACGTTAATGCATGTGTAATAATAACACATAACAATATACACAGAGTGCATTTATTGTAAAAATGGCCAAGTTAATGTCCAGCCAGTCCTGCCTCTGAGGTACAGGAACACAGTGGTGGCTGCAACTCCGTGCATTAAAGCCTGCAAACATGAGAATATGGAGGAAATGGGATCTCAGTGACATAGAGTGTGGACTGTTGATTAGATTCTGACAAACCACTGATTTTCACAAGATCCAGTGAGTGGCAGGCCTGTGTTAATGAGAGGCCAGAGCAGAATGAACAGACTAGATGAAGCTCACAGGAAGGAGACAGTGATGTAACAAAAGAGGAGTACCCAACTAAGTGGCCACTGAGATATAGCCATACAATGTACTATGACTGTTTTAACTGAGATGAAAGTTGCATTAATTATATTTTATCAGTAATCACTGATTGATCTCTCTCTCCAGGCTCTGCTCCAGTTGCCTCATCTGGACACTCTGTATGGTTACAGTTTGAAGCTGCTTCGTTATGCTGACACCACCACACTGGCCAGCCTGGTGAGAGCTGACTGGACCTTTTACTCATCCCACCCAGCCCTCTTCCTGTCTACGTACCTGGCCCATGGCCTACTGGTCGACTACTTTGAGAAGAAACGCCGCTGTGGTGTCAGGAGCCGAGAGGACAGCACCACGAACCTGGAGTGGCTGGCCAGTCTGTGGGAATGGTATACTTCTTTTCTGCTCCACCCGATAACATCGCTGCAGCAGGTCCCATCTGACCACTCAGACTGGGAAGATGATCCAAACTTCTTTTTTGAGCATTTGTCTTTCCCTGATCTCTGGCTTCATCCATTAATGAATGTGGACTACATTAAAGACCTGCCAACATGGCGGTTCAGTGCAGTGAGTCAGTGCAGGGGGGGGTGCTCTGGTGGACAGCAGCATGAAGAGACTGAAAGATTACTTGCAGGCACAGGGAATTCTCCTGCTGCAGGTCCCAGCACACTTCCACATGAGACCAAAATGTACAAGAGGTCACTGTGCAGTCAGGACAGCAGCATCCAGCTATGTGTGTACAGCAACATGGACCCTAGCAGCAACCATCAGTGTGTGTGTGACAGGGCAACAGAGGATGGTCACCTCACACCTCAGTCTGTTTCTAACCAGCATCTCTGTAATTGGCCAGGGTGGCCTTGTGACATGCTGCATTGCTCAGAATGTGTGGTGTGTCTTGAGAACTTTGTGAGTGAGGAGCTGCTGATGGGTCTTCCGTGTGGCCATGCCTTCCACCAGCAGTGCATTGTTGTGTGGCTGGCAACAGGCCGACACTGCTGCCCAGTGTGTCGCTGGCCCAGCTTCAAGAAGAAGCTGCAGAGAGGTGCACAGTGCAGCTCTGCTGAAAACACTCTGCAGGACTGATGGTCAGGTGTCATTGAGCCCTGCTCATCTCCATGGCCCTCTCACAGGTAGCTTGTCAACATCACAGCTTGCTTGGATTGAAGTTGAGGCATGGAGGCAGTGTGAATGGAAGTGATGAGGGCTCTTGTTGTCATGAACCATCAATCATCTTGTTTCCATTCCTGTTTTTGAAGGTAATGTGCTGGCCATCACGGCAGACAGATGAAAGCCTATGAATGCTATGAAAGCCCAGTCATAACGTTCTCTGTATAGAGAGTATAGTGATTCACACACTAATCACAGGTGTAGTCTTTGTAAACTGTTCAGTGCAATAAAAATAAATAAAAATATTTCCTATTCCTATTCTGTTTTCAGGGCTGTGAGGACAGTAAAGAGTCTGTTCTACATATAAATCATCAGTGACTACAGGCAAGAAACTCATTATCAAGCAAACTGCAAACAGCAAACACTGTCTTCTCTATCCTACATCATGACTCACTAGAATTGCAAAAAGGTTCCGTGATATATGATCTATGTCAATAATATTGGTACAAAAAAGACAAACTCCTCCCCCTGCTATTCAAACTACTGCCTTGTCCCCCCAACAACTCTTTATCTTAACAGGTTCCCTGCCATACCACTGTAATTACTCTCTACTTTAACTATGCCTTATCACATTTCATAGTTTGTATCTCTAGTGCTTTTGAAATGCAGCATTTAAGCTGTGATTCATCCCTCTGAGAAGCCAAGCTAATCTGTTTTTTATGATTCTTGTTGTTGGATATGCTCTCATGAGTCACAGTCATTTCGTTCTGACTGACTTTCTGAAGTTTTCACAGTAACCCCTCTGATTCTAACCAATTAGTTTAATGTGAATCTAACCACAGAGGTACAGGCTTGAACCAGGGTGCTCACACTGGAAGATGTGTGTATAATGGTGCTCACATACCCACTGAGCTACTCATAGCATCTTTTGGCTTCTTTTACTTAAAAATCTGCTCTCACCAATGTCATTGTCATTAGCAATAAAACATTTTGCTGGGGAACAAAAAGGATAGGGGAAAGAAACCCTCTTCAGTCACTGTGCACTCATGCTTTCACTTTTCCTTTGCAAATCTTCATGCTGACTGACATTAGGTGCACAGTCAGGCTGTTGCTGACTTATGCAATCACGTCTTGCTCTTGAGCAGCTTGTTGCAGTAAACAAAGAGCCTTAGGGCCTGGTCACACATATGCAAATGTTGTGGGTCAAAGTTCACCCTTCACTCATATTTGGAAGGTTGTAGTTCCTTCCTGAAAAATTTAGTTTAGAACCATATTTTTAAGCCTTGAGTTGGTGTATAACTTGCTGATATTTGAACATGACTTGGTACTCCTGCTTCTGCTACCTCTGGAAAGTACTGCTAATGACCTCATTATTTTTTTTAATATTAACTGTTTGGCTCCAACAGACTTTACCCTGCAGTTTCAAAAAACCCAGATCTAAAATTTCCTAAAATGACTTATCAACTTTAAGGTGCGTAAGTGTAATCTTTCAGCTCATTCCTGTCCTCTTGCTGTGTGTGAAGGGAAAGATAAGAAACATGATACATAGAGCCGTAACACTCACTCAAAATAAAAGTGTTTCAGAACTTTGTGGTGTCATCCTTCTGGGTTGTCAGGGTCGCTAAAGAAGAGAAGGTCTGACAGATGCATCAAAGCACAGAGGAGCAAACCAAAGCTACCGCCGAGGAGATCAGCCCTCACAATTATGTTTTAGGAGTTGGGGATTTTAGCAGTGTTAGAAAGTTTATTAACTGTAACAAATAAAAAACATTGGTTAGGTTTAGTGGAACTGAATGTAATGTATTTTAGAGCAAGAAAAATGAATCAAAAGGCTGAATCTCTTGGAAACACCATTTAAACCTCAAAGGACCTTAGGCACCATATTTAGAGACTGCAAGTAAACAGTTGCAGAAGTTTAAGAGAAAAATAAATTTACACTGTGAATGGCAAAATTACACTTTAAATCGCTTTATGTGTTCATCAAGACCAGAAAAATGCAGGACATTTTTTGGTATGTCTTCAAGATCAACTTTTGGAGGAAGAGTACTCACTGTGATGAAAAATCTGATTAAAGAGTCTTGGCCAAGACACTGCGCTAATCAGTAAGATATAATAACTTGCTCAGGTGCATGCCGGCGGACATGATGAATTGCACATTGTGTATCAATTCCTGTCTAATTTGTGGCGCAAGAGAACATACAAGCATGCAAACATGCTTTTTGTTGCTGTGTATGAAAATTAATTGTTCAAAAGTATTGATGATTGTGACATGAGGCATTCTTCCTGTTGCCAGTAGGTGGTGCTGTGACTGAAAACTGGCTTTTAGGTTGGGGCGCAAATCGTGCCTGACAGCTCATCGGGGCAACATAAATAGACCTCCAGATCTACTGGGAAGCATGCAAGTCTCAGGTTAGGAGCTACACAGAGATCTGGGGCCTCATTTATAACCGTTGCGTACGCACAAAAGGGGAAAATGACGATGCAGATGTGAGGTGGTGAACTGAAGCCATATTATTGATCCACTTCATCATTAACGTTAAAACCAAGTGTTATTTGAGCTCACGTGACATAACTGTTCAATAAGAACCTTCAATTGAAAAAGATATAAAACAACTTACAGCAAATTACGATCATATTCCATTATACAGCAGAGTTGCAGAGCTGAGTCATTAATAGTTTTTAATAATATCTTCTAACACTGCGTGTATCATCAAGGACGTGTGTTGTGTAAAATCGCTGCAGTGAATGTGCCTGTGCCATCAAGCGCACAGAACACACTGGAGATCACTCACAGAAAATAAAGAAAAGCTATTCACTTTCAAACTTCTATTCCCAAATAATATCCCAGATATTTAGAGCAATTAGACTGATGTTTGAAGCAATCAGTCTAATTGCTCTAAATATATAAATACTGCGATGACACTTGTGCGTAATGCTGCTTGATGGATGCACTGGCACTGATAGAGGAGTGTGCGGATGGAAGGATTAGTAGGAAACAACTGTTCAGCGATCACAATAACTTTTTGTCTCATGATGATGACGAATCAGATAGAGGTGATTTGCATTGACCATTTATGGTTGAATGTGGGCGTGTAGAGGGCTGACCTTGAGACAGATTCACGTACGCATATTCCAGGTGGACTGTGATTTATAAAGGGGACATTGCCTTAAGGTGTGCGTGTTTTATAAATCTGAATCTTTTTTTGCGTGCGCCATTTTAGTATGGCGTAGGCATACTTTTCATATGAATACTACGCACTGTTTTCTAAATGAGGACCCTAAGCTTTATTCCATTTAATGTGAAACAGATGGTTTTGCATATATAGTTATCGGACAGCCGGGCATTAAGATTTCCTAATTGCTGTTGTAGTTATACCCGAAGAAATTTAGCAAACATTTGATTAATTTGCACAACTGGTTTTCCATAAAACTTGGTTTACAAGAGCAGTGACTCTGCTCTTGTAAACCAAGTTTTATGGAAAACCAGTTGTGCAAATTAATCAAATGTTTGCTAAATTTCTTGTTTGTTGCGTCACAAATCTCAATGCTGACTGACACAAGGTGTACGCCATCTCTACATTTAAGGTTAAACTTACAACGTTCCTTTTTGACAAAGCCTACAGTTAGGGGTGGATTAGGTGAGTCCTGAACAATCCCTTAGTTATGCTGCTACTTTCTGTCTCTCTGCCCCCACATTTATTTATTTTAACACATGTCACTAACTTTGTGTTTTTTTCCCCTATAGTCTCTCTCTCTCTCTCTCTCTCTCTCTCTCTCTCTCTCTCTCTCTCTCTCTCTGCAGGTATCTCTGACTCCAGAGCTGCAGGATTCAGACAACAACACCAACATTTATTATTATTATTATTATTATTAGTAGTAGTAGTAGTAGTAGTAGTATTAGTATTATTATATGAATTGTTGCTGCTACCATTAATAACATCTTTGCATCCATAATCTATTATACACCTATTGTTTTCATTATAACAACTAGTCAGAGCTGAAACCTGATGGTGCACACCTGTTCCTGATTTATCTTTCCTATCTCTCCTCCCCCTCCACCTATCTCTCTCTCTTCTCTCACCTCTTTTCCACCCATCTCTCCTCTCCTCCCCATTTTTCCCTGCTCACCCCAACCGGTCGAGGCAGATGCCGCCCACATTGAGTCTGGTTCTGCTAGAGGTTTCAGTTAATGAGGGAGTTGTTTCTCTCCATAGTTGCCAAAGAGCTGCTCATTGTGGGAGCTGTTGGGTTTCTCTATAATTTTTAAGGTCTTGACCTTGTATGTAAAGTGCTTAGAGATAATCCATCAAATCAATCAAATTTTATTTGTATAGCCCGTATTCACATATCACAATTTGTCTCATAGGGCTTTAACAAGGTGTGACATCCTCTGTCCTTAACCCTCAACAAGAGTAAGAAAAAACTACTAAAAACCCTTTTAACAGGGTAAAAAGAAGGTAGAAACCTCAGAGAGAGCCACATGTGAGGGATCCCTCTCCCAGGACGGACAGAAGTGCAATAGATGTCACGTGTAAAGGAGAACATCAGAAAGATAAGGGTATTTACAGCATTGATTAGAATAAACACTTTGTAGCATAATGGAAGGTCAATGAATTGATACATACATTTAAATGTATTATTATTATTATTGTTATTGTTATTGTTATTATTAATATTATTATATACAGTATAAGAGAACAAAACTCTCGGCTACATTATTATTATTATTGTGGGTTGCTGTTGCTGAGGGGTAGAGCGGTCGTCCTCCACCCAGAAGGTCGGCAGTTCGATCCCAGTCTTCCCCATCTGTATACCAAAGTGATCTTGGGCAAGATGGTGTACTGCAAATTGCCCCTCATTGAAATAAATAAGTGCTGCTCAACGATGCTTTGATTGGTCATCAAGACTGGAAAGGCGCTATATAAATACAAAACCATTTACCATTTAAATTTGTGCTACCCTGTAAGCATTTAAGTTCCTGTTTTACTCCACTCGGTGGTGCTACTCAGTCGTTGTTGTAATTTACAGAGCAGGAGCATCGCTCTCTCTCTCTCTCTCTCTCTCTCTCTCTCTCTCTCTCTCTCTCTCTCTCCCTCTCCTCTCTCTCTCTCTCTCTCTCTCTCTCTCTCTCTCTCCCCGCTGTGCTCATCGCTCCTTCGCCTGCACCGTGGACATTTCGATACAGGCGGATGAACGGACCGGGGGTGTTTAACGGTGTCTGCTCTACAGCTGGAGGATTTATGGATTATTATTCATGTTTGAATAACCTGTAACTCATTGTTGCCAGCGAGTACGGAGTCAACACACCGAGTCATGGCCCCGTTTTCAAGACGGGTCCCCGAGCTTCACTGAGGGATGTGCCGGTAGCGAGGCAGCATATAGGGGACAGTGTCACCGAAGCCTGAGCTGCTGCTGTTCGGACACATTTTTACTGAGTTTGGTGGAGTTTATAAACTCAGTGTTATTCTTTGCCTGTCTGTTTGGAATATGTTGCAACTGAAGTATATTTGGTTGCCTTGAAAACTGATGGAAAACAGTGATTGTCAGAGGCTCTGTATAACATACCTGCTCAGTGGGAAATCGTTTGGACTTGTACTTTAGCTCTTGAATAGTTCAGCCATCCTGTTCACGTGCTGTTCCCATTATTTTGTCCAGCAGCTGCAGTTCCGCTGCTGACTGTCTGTACTCAGTGTGAGTATCAGTGTGGGTTATTCACAGTGCTGCTATGCAGACTGACTGGAGCCATGCTCATACAGCCCCACTGTAACCCTGATTCTGAGGCACAGGCCTGGATTGCTTACACAGAAAAAAACTTAACAGTTGAGGAAAAGTGAGTCTCAATCCAGTGGGACAACTTGTGCAGAAGAGCAGATGTTACACAGCTTTGTGTATTCATGTGGATTATTCATGATGCTGCTATGCAGACAGAGTGGAGCCTTAGGAAACCTGTTGGTAATGTTAAAGTAATACTCGACTCTGCCACCTCTCTCATTGCAGTTGAACAGCTAATGTTACACTGTATAGTGTAATGCTTTCAGTAATTCCTACAACAGGTGAACTTTCACAAAGATGACACACACTCTTATATGGTGAGTACAAATTTTGGAATTGAAAGATTTAGTTTGACTGAAGTTGATACAAGTAGTTCAGTTTCACTTCCATTTTGCAGCCAAGAGGAGATTAGTGGTTGAAGTTAATTTCAGTTTAGCTGGTTAGTTACAGTAATTGTTGAACAATGAAGAATCCACATCAGCTGAGTAATACATGGAAGCGATCCCCTAACAAAGATCCAGCACTGATGTCTATGTCTTGCACGAACAAGAAGTTCAAGAGGAAGTCTAGGGAGCCTAAAAGACTTTTCAGCGGCCCTGAGCCTGAGAGGAGGAAAACCTACCAAGGGGACACGTCGGATGAGGACTTAGTAGATGACACCCAAACGGAGGCATGTAATGTCGGCACGTTGGCTCCATTGCAGAGACAGCTGATGATGTCTCAGGAGGCAACAGCTAGCACTACAGAAATTCTGTCAGGACTTCCAGGGGGCAACATGGCTCCAGCTCAGAGTGGTGCTATAGACATGAGAATTGGTATTAGCATGCCAGACATCACCTCTAAACTGTCCCAGTTACCTTCCCCTCCATTCTCTAACCCAGAGATCTCCCACTGGCCCACAGTCATCTCACAGCCTCTGTCCAACAGACTTAAACTGGGCCTTTGCTCTACTTTCCCTCTGTCAATGTCAACCAGCTGCAGCCACAGCCATTCACCTAGTCACCAGGCCTCCCCCCCGGAGCCCTCTCTGTCAGGCCATGCTTCAGCTCTGCCTGGCCCCAGGATCTTCCAGACCTCATTGTGTCAAGAACATGTGGAGCTCCAGGTGGAGTCACCTAAGGTGAATATGTGAAGTGGTATGAAAAGGACAATTACCAAATAAATAGTTTGAACAAGTTAGTTACTGAAATGAATTATCTGCCTATCCTCAGTATTAGTGTTTCATACTTGAATGAATTTTGGTGACCTTTGAAAACATCTACCAGCCAGTGTGATTGAAAACCAATCAAATGTCTGTATTTGTGTATAGAATCCTCATTCCAGTGAACTGGAAGTTGTCTGACTGAACAATGTGCGTCCTTGTTTTGTGGTTCAAAATTTTTCATTATTATTTAATGTGGTATGGTACAAGTGACAAAAGCGGATTGGTGAGGGTTTGGTTAGACTATAAATAAAGTGATGTTCTGTAGTGTGTTGTTAAGTTCAGTCATCACAACACTTGTTGACTCAGGTCTTCCTCTCTCCCAGGAGTCTCCCAGGAACAGGGCTGAAATGAGTTCTGATGGACCTCGGTGTCTTCCAGAGGTTAAAGCCATCCAGCAGACCAGGAGGCTTCTAGCGAACGCCAGGGAGCGGACCCGTGTCCATACCATCAGCGCTGCTTTCGAAGCCTTGAGGAAGCAGGTCAGTCTCATAGTCCCCACTACAACACCTCAAACAACAAAGTGTGTACAAGCTCAAAACCATATTGTTACTACTATACACATAAGCACTGCACAGAATCACATACAAGGTGTTCTACATTTCTGTGACCATACTTATAGATGCCGCAGAGCAGGAAATATAACAGAAGATGTCTGTTTCACTTGTATTACATTGCAGTCTCAGTCAACCTTTCGTCATCATAAAAAAAACACTTTTCTCTAATCACGATGTTTCACTTGTGATGCTATCACCTGGATGTATAAGACCATTGTAGACAATGTTGTTAATCAATGAGCAGGGTTGTTTGAATAAATGTGGTGAAAAGACTTGATTTGTCAGATATTTAATTTACGTGATATTAATGGTAATAGTTATGGATGTAATAATAATGATAACAATAAACCACACAACAATATAATAACAACATAATAGTTGCATGTGCATTGAAGAATCATTGGGCCTCATGCAAGAACCATTTGTACAGATTTTGTCTAAGTGGTGCGTACTAGTGATTTAGACTGTCCCCACACTAGAGAATGTCTGGGCCTAATTGGGGGGTCCGATTTAGCCCTCCTGACATTTGTGGGGGCGTGGACGATTCAGGGCTGATCTAAACACAATATCTTACCAAATGATTCAGTAGTGTGAGAGGTTTACAGACATAATCTTTAAATGTCACTGACATCAGAGTCAGATATAGTGGATATTATCAAAAATATCAAACATATTTGACCCGCAATATGAAATGGTGTGTGAGCTGACCATGAAGCATCACCAGCCAGATTTTGAGTACCTGCCTACAGCGTAAATAAGAGTTTTGTCTCTTGTACCAGGTGGACAATAAAAAAGGAGGGCAAACTTGTGGATTTGTGGCAACAGTATAAATGCATGCTTTTTTCTTTTATTATAATTTTTTATTGCAAAACATGTCTTAACAAGCTGACTTCGCAGGTAGTCCGCCTCCATTATTCTTTCTATTCTGAAGTTTGAAGTTTGCGTGACATTTGATCACGCAAGCTTCTGTAAATTCCCAAGTCCTGGTCCTGCGTTTCGTCTGCATTATGTCTGTGGTCTCCCATATTTTTTTAAATCAGCTAAGATCTAAGAATCCTCTAGTGTACAGCAGACATTATGAGAACTTGCTGCACCCCCCAATTGTACCGTTTTTTAAATTTTCTTTAAGGTAGAAACACAGTTTACATATGGTCCAGACCTGTCATAAGAGTCAAGTGAAATTAGTCTGCTGTTATTCAGATTAAGTTTTTTTGTAATAGATCGCATTTTTCATTAGTCTGAAGCAATTATAAATTACTATATAAATTACACCTCAGAATTATGTTGAGATTATTTTGTTTAACTCTGCAATTGGAATTAAAGTATAATTCTAGATTTATTCGTGTAGCTGGTAAAAGTTGTATGATGGTCAGGGGACCGCAGAACTTAATTCTGCTACAAAATGTGCAATTCATGCAGTTGACATGCGTCTTGCTCAAGGTGAACATGGAGATGAATGCCTTGACTTTGTAAACTATTTTCTGATTATTTACCTAAAATTCACAAATTTCTCCAGTGTGTCATGGGTTTAAACTCTCTGCCCCATGACACCTCTCCAATATGTATTGGTATCAGAAAGTTTTTTCTCCCTAATTTGCTGTCCATAAATAGTTGGCTCTATTAATAACTGTTACCCAATGCTGTTCCTTTAATCCAAAAACATGTTCCTAGTCTCTGTAATAAAATCTTGTGCCATGAGAAGTTCACTGGTAACTTTTAACTATGCTTTGCTATAATGCACTTGTGTTAACAATTCATTCCTTTACAAATAATTGGAATATGTCATAATTGGTTTGCTACAGCTTTTCAAAGATTTTAGAAAAAAAGGGGAGGTTGGATTAGGTAGTAGGCGAATTGGTGTGGGTTAAGGGGTGATGCCATCCCGTCTAAACCAAAATGACCCCAGAAAATTCTTCCAATTCTGCCATCTCCTCTCAGTCATCCCCCACCCCTTATGAGAGAGAGGTCTGTGTGTGCAGATAGAGAATGTATGTATATAGTTATAGTATAGTTAGTGCTGTTAACTAAATCATGGAATCTGCAATTTATTTTTAAAAGTTGAAATCAAGTGGCATTGAAAAGAACAGGATGACAGTGCTCTTTGTCTCACGCTATCATCTCTCTCCGACACAAACACTCTGAGTCGGTCAAAGTCAGATTGAGCATCAGCAGCACCAGTAGAAATCCTACCTGCGTTTGCGACAGGATTCAGGATAAACTAGATAATAATTTTCCCAGTCTAAAAATCAATCTATACACAGCATGGCAACAATCTTAAACTGACTAGTTAAAGCTCTTTTTCTCTCTCTTTTTTGCCCAATATTAATTCGGACACAATTTATATGGTAAAAAGTCTAAGCTCTTATGTCATATGAAACGTGAGAAAACTAATACATATGGCGGTTCTGGAGGTAGGAGGTAGAGCGCGTTGTCCACTAGTCCGAACTCAGTCAGTGGTCCGCCCCCTCTCCCCTCCAGTCTGCATTACAAAGTGCCCATGGATAAGATACTTAACCCAACATTGCCTTGCTGTGCTGGCAGTGTGTGATTAAAAAAGTGCACCATATAGTAGCACTGTATGAATATGTGTGTGAATGGGTGAATGTGCCTTGTACTGTAAAGCACTTTGAGTGGTCAATAAGATTGTAAAGTATTATATAAAATCCATTACATATGTGTGTCTGTTGGTGTAGGTAGTGTGTGGGGGAAGTTTTGAGCAGAGGGATATTTACTGGAACGTTAATATGGAAGTGTTGATTATAGGTAAAACTTTGTTGTTCCTCTACTAAGAATAGAGTCTTAAAAGATAAGTGGTTAATCAATCAATCAAATTGTATTTATGTGAATATGTAGCCCATATTCCCAAATTACAATTAGTCTCATAGAGCTTAACAAGTAACGACATCCTCTGCCCTTAACCCTCAACAAGATTAAGGTAAAACTACCAAAAAAAAACATAGAAACCTCAGAGAGAGCCACATGTGAGGGATCCCTCTCCCAGGACAGACAGAAGTGCAATAGATACCACCTGTAGCTGAACACATCCACAAAATTACAATATTTAAAATATTGGTTAGAAGAAACTTCTAAGTATTTCTACATAAGAAAATGTCTGATAGACAGCAATGACAATTGTAAATGAAGAATTATTGCCAGTAATGGTAGAATATGTAAGTAGGCATTTTGTATATCTAAGCAATCTTGTTGTAATCATAGTCAACGATCAGCTGCCATTACAATCCACCATCACAGATGAGGAAGAATCTGAAAAGAACAAAGCTCAGAGAGATCTTTAGATGACAAGTAGTCTAAATATAAATCAGGCGCTACAGTTAATTTTAATTCTACTGCAATGCACAAGACGTGTGCTAAGGCGAGCTGCAGGTGATCAGCTGGGTGAGATAGAGGTGGGCCTTATTACTCGTATATCCAAGAATACAAAATGAGGATAAAGTATACTTACAACCATGGCAAAACAAATTTAATATTTTATTTTGAGGAACAGAGATTAGTTTTTAGGTGTAATCAATGACAGAAGCGGAAGTTCAGACTGTGGGGAGGTAGTTGTAGACCATTCTCCTTGCTTCCATTCCATTTAATTGAGAGTATGCAAATCAAACATGTAAAGACCTTCCTCATCTCCCTCCATTTGTTCTCTATCCAGGTGCCATGTTACTCCTATGGGCAGAAGCTATCCAAGCTGGCTATATTACGTATCGCCTGCAACTACATCCTGTCTCTGGCTCAGTTGGCTGAACTGGACTACAGTTCAGACCACAGCAGTCTGAGCTTCTCTCAGTGTGTCGAGCAGTGTACCAGGACCCTGCAAGCCGAGGGAAGGAGCAAGAAGAGGAAAGTGAGACATAACATACATCTACAAATAGTGACAGCTACCCAGAGAATAAAATTAACCAGAGCTGTGTCAAAAATCACTCACTACTCACTATAATTGCCGACAGACAAGACAGAGCAGCATGAATTATTTTTTGTTTTCGTTTTGTCAATGAGCTCACAATACAGTCTCACATAGAACTCCATCAATACTCAACTGATTTTGGACACAACCCAGGTCTTTATTTCTAAGTGCCTTGTTAGAGTCAGTGCGTGTGTGTGTTATTATGGCAAAATGTTCATGTTAATCCTGATAAATAATAATATATCCACAGGATCAATTGAGTTAGTATAGCAACACACTATGCTGACAACGCTGTTTGTCCTGACTGATAAACTACTGTCTATAGAGGCTGCAATTCCTCTACAGATTTGCCTTATTTAATACTTCCAGTAGCTTACAGGGAAATTATCTTATTTGTGTGACAGAAAAATGGCAAATCAGAACCAGAACAGAACTTGTTTTATCTCCCCTTTCCATTTTGTGAATAATACATTATTAGTATAATTATATAGTATAATAATTTTAAGTTTTACTGCTTCTTTTATACGATCCAGAGCTACTTCAGAATCAGTCCTTGTCATTAGTGAGTACTCCTCAAACAGGCCTACAATATACGGTCACTTTTTCTTGCTTGTGTATTGGATCTTTTACATAAAAAGTTCTGCAACACAATCTATGGTGCAAGGTAAAGTTTGAAAATGTTATGTTCACCCTACCTAGTTTATCTGCAGTGAAGCCATTGTATGATCATGATGAACCAGATTCAGTTATTTTGCACTGATTTAATAATACATTTTTTTCATAAAATGTAACTAAATTTGCATTATTACTTTTCACATGTCTGTTTTATATACAATGGTGTTATTATTTTTCATACATAGCATATATAGGCTATTTCAAATGTCTGTTAAGTAATCAGAACAATCTTAACGAGTTAACAAATTTTCAAAATAAAAGCCCTTACTCAGCTCAATATAAGTCATTGCAGAAAGACAACAAACATTGTTCTTTTACTTTGTTGACAAATTATTAAAGATATTGCAGGGTTCAGTAGACCAAGTCCAGCAGTTGGTTTAACAGAAAGTTCAGAAAGAAGAAATTCACCCTGTTGTGAGAGAAATACATTTCAAAGCTAAAAAGTGACAAGTGGCAAGATTTTTACTTATTTTACTTTTATGAGACACACAGTAGAGTACTGTTTCTTGCATCCACTTTCCAGCAACTCATGCAGACATGTTGCTCCTTTAGATGTAAACTAGCTGTGGGCTTTACCCCTGCGAGCTGCCTGTTTCCCTGCGTGTGCATGCTGTGTGTGTGTGCGTGTGTGCGTGTGTGCGTGTGTGTGCGTGTGTGTGTGTGAGTTGTCAAAGTCCCAGACACCAGATGTTTAGAGTGGAGGGGAAGTGGAGCTGGCGCCATGAAGGGCAGAGGGCAGCGAGAAAGCACGCGAATTTAAATTACACACACAAACACACACACACACACACACACACACACACACACACACTTGGCACATTCCCTAGCAGTCTCTCCAACATTCCCCTACTCTGCCACTCCAGGCCATCTGCTCCAACATACTTTGAAACAAGGAGGGGAAAAAACACAGTCATCATCAGGCTGTCAAGCAGCAGCAGCTGTTGGAAAGACAGAGGGAGCATGTGTGTATGTGTGTGTGTGTGTGTCCGTGTTTGTGCATGTGTGTGTGAAGAGGGAAGGGGGAGTCTGCCAAGAATTAAATGTTTTTTTATATTCTCAGAGCCACTGAGTCTGTCAGCATTGTTAGATGGGAAAAGGACACTTTTGCTTCTTTGTGATTTTGCACTGAGGCCTGAGGTCACACAAACAGCAGGAGAAATATCCGAAGGAAACCTGACTGGAGAAAGAATGTTTTATTTGTCTTTCACACTATTAGATGGTCAATCGTTGGGTTTAGTGGCTGGAAATTTGTTTAATCTGCAGTCTTAAATGCTTAAAGGGATAGTTCACCGAAAAATTAAAATTCACTCATTATCTACTAACCACTATGTAGATAGAGGGGTGGGTGAAGTGTTTGAATCCACAAAACACATTTGGAGTCTCAGGGGTAAACAGCATTGCAACCAATTCCAATACAGTTGAAGTAATTGGTAATCAGTTTTTAATACGTAAAATAACAACAGAAAAAAACATAAAACGCCTCCATACTGCTCCTGTGGTGTCATCCAATTTATCTGTGAAAGTCAAAATCTTAGTGTTTATTACTGTGTGAGTTTTAACATATGCTTCAGCAAAATATTATAGACATTTTAGTCACTGAACAGTCATTTGATGAGAAAGTCAAATGTCAGATCTATTAATAATGAAAAAATTGTTTGTTTCATGAGTGCATCTACAAGACCAGGGCATCAAGATGGAGGCTATAGGACCTGACCTGACATGTACCCATCTGCAGAAGGAAACATAATGCAGAATGGTTGCTTACCAAGAAAATAAACTTACAACCTGGCAGCCCGAAAGATATCCCTGTTAATGGTCAATGGTCATAGAGAGAGAGAGAAACACAAAGTAAGTGATAGTCCTAGCTATAAGCTTTATCCAAAAGGAACGAGCCTGGTAGCTGAAGTCTCTACCTCCCTTACAGACTGTAGGAACCACAAACCTATATTTAGGGATTAGAGTGATCTATTGGGATAATACGGTGCTATGAGCTCTTTAATATATGATGGGGCTTGGGTATTCAGGGCTTTGTATGTGAGGAGCAGGATTCTGAATTCTATTTTGAATTACAGTAAATGCAAAGAAACTAAGACAAAAGTAATATGATCTCTCCTTCAAGTTCCTGTCAGCACTCATGCTGCAGAATTTTTGACATCCTGATAATAAAGAATTACAATAATCCAGTCTAGAGGTAGCAAAGGCATGGACGTATTTCTCAGCATCCTTTGGAGACAGGATGTTTCTAATTTTCATTATATTGTGCAGGTGGAAGAAAACTGTCCTTGAGACTTGTTTAATGTGTTGGTCAAATGACATGTCCTGGTCAAACATAACTCCAAGGTGCCTCACAGTAGAGCTAGTGACCAAGCTAATGCCATCCAATGTAACTATCTGGTCCGACATTATTTCTCTGAGGTGATGAGGGCCAAGTACTATGAATTGTGTCATCCAGGCCTTGATGTCCTTTAGAGATTTCTGAAGTTTCTAAGTGATTAGATTAATCAGCCTTCATAGATAAGTGCAGCTGGGTGTCATCTGCGTAACAATGGAAATGTATGTGATACTTTCGGATATAATTCCCTAAATGAAGTATATAGAAAGTGAAAAATATCGGTCCAAGTACAGAACCTTGTGGAACTCAATGACTAACCTTTGTGTGTATGAAGGAGTCATTGTTCACCTGAACTAATTGTAATCTATCTGGGAAGTATGACTTAAACCAGCCTAGTGCTGTTTGTTGAATCCCTACATGTTGTTCCTGTGTCTTCCCTTCTTTTCCTCTCAAATACCACCCCCACGTTACTTATTCAGTCAGAGAAGTGAAATATCTCTTGTCCTGTCAGGATTTGAAACTTGGGCTTGAATGGTAATGGCATAGTGGCATCTCACATTGTTAATTTTAACAATCACAACAGTCTCTGAAAATATGAGACATACTGGTGTTGATCTGCCCATCAGAAAAATATGCATGTTAGTCTGTCCAGTCATGATTTAAGACTCTGTTTTCACTGTCTACTTTTCTCTTTTTAGAGCATGCCATTTGAAGTTTATTTTCTTACTTTTCTCTTACTCACTTATCACTGTCTATTCTGCCTTCTGCCATCTCTCCTTGACTTAGTGAGTGAGACACAAACACGGTCAGAATTCTCACCATAATTCACAAATTTGATTGGCTGAGTGGCATCACATGAGATGATTAACAACACATGCAGTCTGACTTCTCACCATTATTCTAACATGCAGCTTATTACCATCAACTGTTAAACCATTTAACAGTAATTCAATCAGGAGAGACTTCGATTCAACGTTTTAACAACTTATATTGACACGCGCACAGGAAGTGATGTGAATGTTATTGTCTTTGGCATAGTAGACCCCTATGTGATGTCATCGGGATTAAGAGAGGGTGGAGCAGAACATAGTACAGGAATTCCCCCACCGGGGTCTAGACACATAAGGAAAAACTACCAAAAAACCCTTTTAACAGGGAAAAACAAACAAATGTAGAAACCTCAGGGAGAGCCACATGTGAGAGATCCCTCTTCCAGGATGGACAGAAGTGCAATATATGCCACGTGTAAATGAGAACATCAGCAAAATAACAGTATTTACGACCTTGATTAGCTAAACAGTTTTTAACATAATGGAAAGTAATTAAATTGAGGAGTTATTGTCAGTAATGGTAGAATTTTTACTAGGCATATTGTATATCAGGCAGTCTTGTTGAAAGTAGTCCGCGATCAGCTGCCACCACGATCAGATGCCACCATAATCCACAATCCATCATCATGATCCACTGATACTATCTGGATCCATCGTCGTGATCCACCATCAGCTGCCAAAACGATAGAGGATCACCAATACGATCACGATCAGTTGAGGTTGAGGATCAAGATGAGGTGATGATGATTCTGCTGAAGACTGGAGGAGATTAGGGTGGAGGTGGGTTATGCGCGTCGCTGAATGACAGCTGACAGCAGAAGAGAGGAGAAGGGATTTAAAGTTTGACAGCAGCCACATGATTGGCTGGAAGAGACTGTTCTCTATTCTCTATTCTGCGGCTATAGCTAGAGAGGTCAGCGGTTTGATCCCAGTCTTCCCCATCACATGCCTAAGGCCGGAGATATACTTGCTGTTTAAACAAGAGTTTACGTAGACAACCAGCTGCGTCGTGAACGTTTTTGTTCACATACTTGCCGATGTACTACGCATGTTATTGGAGGGTACCACTAGAGGGCACAATGGAGAAATCAGACCGTATAGAACTTCTGGATTTGCATGATGTACATATTAAACAGGTCGACACTCGCGGAGGTTACTATTTTGTTAATTCTGAGATCACAGCAGAAAAGGAGACAGCGGCACCATCGTAGATGGTCTTTAAGGCCCTTAAATCAAGCATGGCTTGACAATGGAGAGTATGTTTGTCTCTTTCTGCAAATGTGAGAAATTGATGATGAAACATACCACCAGTATTTTCGAATGTCTGCCAAGACATTGACGATTTGCTCCGCCGGATTAGCCCGCTGATGATACACCACACATTCCCTATACTACCGCTACACTGTCCCTACCGGTCAAGTGCATATTGCATCTGGCGTACACGTTAATCTCTGAGGACGTGCACAACCAACGCTCCAAATGGACGCATGATATGCGAAGCAGCCATCATGCGCACACGTACGCGTAGTTAACAGCAAGTATATATCTGCCTTAAGTGCTTAAGATACTGAAGCCTGAATGTCCCCTCATAGAAAAAAGTGCTGCCCATAGATGCACTGTATGAACGTGTGTGAATGGGTGGATGGCAAAACTGTACTTTGAAGGGCTTTGAGTGGCCATCAAGACTAGAAAAGCGCTATACAAATACAGACCATTTACCGTTCTCATAACTGCATTTGTATTTAGGAGTCTGCTGTAGGCCAAAATTAAGATTGCTCATGGTTGTGTCCAGGTTTTTCTTTTGATAGTGTAGCTCATGAACAAGGTTCAGTTCGCAAACTAATTCAAACTGAATTTCCTGCAATCTTGAGTATGTTGTGATGTGATGGGACAGTAGGACTGAATATACACATAGATTTTTGTCTATTCCAAGGGCACAAAGCCAATTTCATCTTCCATGTGATGTAGACAAATAACAAATCATGAATATGACTTTCATTCATTGATCCATGCTTCATATTGAACAATAACTAATTAATGAAAGAGTTAAAGGGCCCATATTGTGTAAAATACATTTTCTGGGCTTATACTATCCATAATTACTTGAAGGGGGTCAGTAGGGACCCTCAAAGTATGAAAACAGTCACTCCGCTGACTTTTTCACTCAGTGCATTCTAAGATATTTGTTATCGAAACGTCTCGTTTTGTACTTCCTCCCCCGTATGAGTCATTCGGGATCACACTCATCTCTCAGCCCCACCCAGCCAGTACCAGTCCAGCCTCCAAACCCACCACCTCCGCTCCCTGTCACCTCCATCACCACCACCCCTCCACACCGAACGCAACACCAAGCAGACAAGTTGCTGAGCTAGCAGCTTGTTAGCTACCACAGGCTAATCACAACAAACAAAACTGAAGAAACACTGCAGCGTGGAGGGATGCAAGGAAGAGAATGTGTCTGTGCACATTCCTCCTAAGAACATTACTGTTCGAGACCAGCGGTTACGCTTTATTTCTTCTGACGCGCCGTGTCGCTGTAATCAGTACGGAGTAACGTAGACGTTGTTACTCCATACTGTAACTGGGGACGTTACTCCTACATTGGCCGACTGTCCTGCTAAAAATTGAACAAACATGAGGACTGTGTAACTTACTGTTCAGAAACATCCTGTTGTAACCGACTGTAAATATGTGGCTGGTCTTCTACAGATGTATCCAAACATACCAACGTGACTTTCAGCTGTGTGAGACCGGTGATAGTCCTGGTCGCGTGTCACACAAAGTGCAGTCAGCCAATCAGAGGAGGGGCTCAACAGGCAGGCGAAAACAGCCTGTTCTGTCTGCAGTTCCAGAGAGAGGCAGAAATGAGGACATGGAAATACACATTGTAGCATTTTTTTCACTTTAAACCACTGATATATCATCTTAGGGGTACCAATACCTCAAATTAAATCCCAGAAAGGTGTAAAATATGGGCCCTTTAATTCATTGCTGCACACAAATTAAATATTGCTGAGTTGTTAGTCCAGTTTGTCCATTGCTTGATTGTGATCTTAATTTTAAAGTGCTTTTATTTTGTTGACAGGTTGGCAGGATGCCAGAGGATTTGTGATGTATTGAGATTCCCATTACCAGAATCTTCTCACCGATGAGGGCTGTGTCACTACATCACACAACCAGCCTCAGGCTCAACTGATCTGTTGTACTAGACTTAACATATTAGTATGCAAGAGTAAAAAGGCCTTTTCCATGGTGAACAACAATATCATTCACTACAGTGATGTAGAAAAGGAACCACAAGTATATTAACTGCCAAATGCGATACAATTTCTTGCCTTTATTATAATATATAGGTGTACGCATTGTAAATTGAAAAATACAGTTCATTATGACTTATCTAACACAATATATAACTTGATTATTATTTCCCAATAAATAAGTTAAAGTTGACTGTTTACATAAAGCTACAATTTGTACACTGAATGTTTTGATGTGTATCAAATTTTTTCGTTGCTGTATTGTATATTACTTTAAGAAATATTAGTTAGTGTCTTGGTTCCTGATTTTTGACATATGTCTTTATTTGTGTTGTCATATAGATTTAATTCAGGAGTATTACAGTTGTCATATGGTAAATACAAACAGCCAATTATGTACATGTGTATGTGAAATGAGCATGCATATAAAAAAATAAAGTTCCTCCATAGAAGAATTGAGTTCCAGAGCAGGACTGTTGACCCACTTTGTAATTATTCTTTCCTGAATAATCTTTGGTCGGGCACTGGGTGCAGACATTCAGATTTTTTAAAACATGCTTTGCCTTCAGTCTGAACACACCTTAAGAAGAGCCTGTGGAAATTAACAAACATCTTTCTCACTTCTTGTTTGTCGCAAGCTAATAGGTAGCTTTCTTTACACCAGTTTTTGTGTTGATACCATAGGCCGTACTGTTAAAATGCATTTAGATGGAAGAAAACAATAGCCACAAAAAAATTCAATTCCAATCAAGTGACTATGGGATCTTTTTTCAAATTACAATTTACAAAAGTTTAAGGTGACATATTATGCTTTTTCAGTCTTTACCTATCCTCGAGAAAAAACATATACAACCCACTAGACTCTAGTGGGTTGTATATGTTTTTTCTGTTTGTAATCGGTGTGCATGGATCAAAATCCCAAAGTCTGCAGCAGAGGGAGCTCTTCTCTCCCACAGTAAACACTTCTCCTGAAGCTGCAAAAATGCCTTGTCATCGATTTCTCTGATGCGTCTGCAACTGTGCGACGTCACAACACTCTCTCTCAACAATACTACCCCGACCTGTTATTGTGTTCAAGGACTGCTTCCTGAATAGTTCGTAGTTCAGTTGGCTTTTCCAAAGATTTTGTTCTGAAAAATGGTGCAGTCCCAATTTAGGCCAAACTGTACATACTGGTAATACAGGAGAGTCTGGACCACAACCTGTGAGTATGCTTTATTAGCTGTGGATTTGTTAGGCTTGAAACAAACAAGTTGAGTGGTACAGAGAGCAGAGTTGTTGGTTGCCAACGTGACTGTGAAGTGTGTTTGCTTACTTTAAACAGCTGTTGGGCCACTTAACCCTGAAAAAAAGTCCCTTATATCACTAATATCACTTCACATATCCTTTGTTATGGTGCCAAATAATTGATGTACGGACTGTTGTAATGGGCTCCTTTTCTAATTTGCAATGTCACTCAAGGTTCAGTGGCACTGCTCAGAACATCCTGAACATGAAGAGAGTCCTCAAGGGTTTGGAGAAGCTGAGCGACAACCATCAAATATCTCAGCTGGAGGCGTTCCACAGCCTGATTCTACGCTTTTACCAAAGAATGTAATTTTCCCATTCATGGGAATGTTGTGCAGGTAATAAACTTTATTTATTACCTGCACAACTTTATTTGTGTATTTTACACTAGAGCACATATCCTCTATACCAGGGGTCGTCAACGTTTTTCAGGCCAAGGACCCCCAAACTGATGGAGAGATGGAGCAGGGACCCCCTACTATATATATTGTATAAAATTGTGTTTTTATACACAATTTTAAGAGGTCCTCCTCTTTGTATACAGGAGGCTTGGAGGGACAGGTCTAGGCTAGTCTCGTGCTGTGAGTGAACCGGTGCCCAGCTTGAGAGAGCTCCTGTGTGTCGCTGAATGTGTGCATTGCTGACTGAAAGATAACGTCTTCTGCCTCCATTTATCCGTTCGCTACAATATGTTGGATTCATGTTAATGTGTATTTAAAGACATTTAAATTTGTGGGGAAAAAATTGGTTGGAAAAAAATGTTTTAATTAAAGAAATTATACAAAATTGTCTAATCAACCAAATATTTCGCGACGCCCCTGCAGTACCTCCGCGGACCCCCTGTTGAAGACCTCTGCTCTATACAAACAAAGCTCTATATATAGTGCACTATAGAGAACATAGCCTTTCATACTCATTAATTTTGTATACCATACCTATATAATATGCATATTATGTATATGTTTAATTCAATATCTCAATGACATTCACTACTATTGTATAGCAGTGGCAGGTTGTGACTGCCCCTGCCTTATTTAACCTATTATTCTTTGATGTGATGCAGCAGGTAACTGGTGGGTGGAGACTCTTAGTTGGAAGCACCAGGACCCAGTGTTCTTCCTATAAAAGCCCGTCCTCCTGGCTGAGGCTCTCTCTCTCTCTCACCTGACTTTCATGCACAGTCTTGCTTTGTTCTCGTCCGTCCAGCATCATCCCCGCACCACACACGCTTCACTCATGCATCCCATACCCTCACTACTGATTCCACTGATGAACACACCTCAATGCCTTCTTAGTTTGTGTTTTGTTCGTTGTCAGATAATTTGATTTAAATAAATAACTTTTTTGGCTTTCAACCAGCGTCTCCCTCTCTCTTGTCACGGTTTCTGAGCCGGGTCGTGACACAGGCTTTGAGTGGCACACACCTCTAAATCTGAGCACAGAAATAAGAAACTATCTGCACCACTGGACGATCTGATCACTCTGTATATCCAGGGTCAAACCATGACCCTGGTAGATCGGTCAGCTATAGTATAACTGTATATGAGATACAATGCAAAGTGTCCAGGTTTATTGTGATATATGAAGCCACACACACATTTGCAAAACAAAACTTTTACGTAGACCAGCAAAGGTGTAATTTAAATCCTCTTATTTTCAAAAGAAAACATAATATTAGATCTGTATTCGTCTTCTCAGTGAAGCACAGAGACATCCAGAATACAGAATTTGGCTCTACAGGTAGGGCAGGGGACCTTGCTGGACAACCAGGTCTCAGGTCTTTGCTGATCTTGGCGGCTGGCGAACCATCGACCCAGACAGGACAGACACCACATGGGTCTGCACATGCACGGCTGGCAGTCTGACTCGTTAAAGGGTCCTGTAACATATAGCAGTCACACAGTCAGATTAAGGAAAACAAAACACACACACACACACACGTTTGTACTTATATCTTAGTTAGGACACTGATTGTCATAATGCATTCCCTAGCCCCTTACCCTAAACTTAACCATCACAACTAAATGCCTAACCCTTACCCAAACCTAATTCTAACCCTAACCCTAAAACCAAGTGTCTGGGGGGACCACAGAGGCAGTGCTCTGACACGGCTGGCCTTGACTCTTCCAACCTTCAGGATGACTGGGCAGGCAAGGCTTGTTGGTGCTGGTCCTGTTTATTCCTGGGGGGGCTCCTGGTGGGGCCAGGGAGGCAGTGTACTTCACGGCTGGCCCTGGTTCTTCCCACCCTGCCATAACTTCCCTTATCCCTGGGGAGGCCTGGAAGGCACCGCATAGTCTGGGTTTAGGACTTTATGGCTTTCAGCCTCACAGCTTTTGACCCCTTTTCCAAAACCAACAGAAGGATGACCCCGATGCTCCAACCCTGACAGGCCGCTGAGCAGAGAGTAAGTACAGCCCAGTCTTCTATCCAACTCGACCTACTGAAGAAGACTAGAACTTCAAGGATGTCAACTCCAGAATCTCCACTAGGGCTGAGACTTAATCCTTAACAAAACATGAATCTTTTCTTAAAGATTCTTAGAAGCAGATTTTCCAACAAAACTTAGTTGGACACACCCTGGGGCTTGATCAACCCTGGTGGGGCCTTCCTTGGCTGAGGGTGTCTAGTGATAATGGCCAAAACACCCAATGATCCTGGGGTCCACTACTGATGATGTGTTCCATAGTATAATATTAGGAACCTATAATATCACAATTAATAATCCCACAAATTTAACCAAAATTAAACTTTATTGAACAAATTAATACTCCAAACAACTGAACCAAAATCGAACAATCAATAATCCAAAACAAACCAAAATTGAACAATCATTAGACATCAATACAGGACCCACAGGTAACAAAAAACGTTCTTATAAAAAAAAATAATAAGTCAGTTCGGCTAAGGGGATATGTGAGTGTGGAGAGCTTTGATGGCGTGCATGGGCTAGTGCATTACCTTTGGCAACTGCCCAGTGGTCGGATGAAGCAGGGGGAGTCATCGAGACAATTCAATAAACCTAACCCCAAAACCAAGTCTTAACCCCCAAACAGTCGATTAAAGGTAGGTGAGAAAGTGAGGACCGACCAAAATGTCCTCACTTTCCCTAAATGTCCTCACCGTAGGTTGTAGGCTCAAACCGGTCCTCACAAATATATCTGTACAAGAGCACACCCACCTGTACTTCTGTCTGTGTAAGGACAACTCATCAACAACATGCCTAACACAGACCTAATTCTAAACCTAACCCAATATCTTAGTTCTTAAACTGCCCTATGAAGTTGTGTCCAAAAGTGAGGACCTCACTTTCCCAAAATGACCTAATCCAGTCTTATAGTCAAACTGGTCCTCACAAAGATAGAAGTACAAGAACGGGAAAAAAGAACACACACACACACACACACACACACACACACACACACACACACACACACACACACACACACACACACACACACACACACACACACACACACACACACACACACACACACACACACACACACACACACCTTCTGTGTGGCAGAGTCTGACCAACTTGGTGTTTGCTGGAACCTGCATACAGCCGATACAGGGCTCTATCTCCTGCATATGGAGAGAGAACATTCATTTTACATTTTAATTGACATTCACATAGAGTGACACAACTTGAATTATCAGCGCAGGAGCATGAACAGTAGTGTACCTGTCCAATGGGAAGTGTGTATGGCTCATTAAGGTCCACCTGTGCTCTGAATGTTTCCAGGAAGAGTTCACTGATGGTTTGGTGGATCACTACATTGGCAGAGTTTCTGATGGGAGCATGGAGTTTTTCTCGGAGCTCTGCATACTCTGTAGAGTTAAGCCTGGAAACAGTGGAAAAGTGCTTTTGTCTGACATTGCACATGCAAGACCACTGTTGATTTTGAACTTCTAAAAACACACCTGATATCAAAGTGTCTGATGGCAGGGTTGATGCTGTCCACTCTTAAAGTCAAGATCTGTGCAGGGGAGGATGAGTCTGGACTCAGCTGGTGCTGCCTGGACTCAGTCACTGTCACATGACATTCATTCTGTAAGGCCATGTACACGTGGTAGGTGGTAACCTGGAGATAGACAAAAGGCTTCAGACATATTGATGAATGTAAATAGATTTTGTTCATACTGATGTATAATACCTTCAAAATTAAAACATGGTGGATCATGCTCATCACACACTGCTCAAAAAAGTTGAAATACATTCAATACATTGTTTGTTGAGAACAAAACTATGGAACAACGTCAATGGAAACCAAAATCATCAACCCATTGAGGGCTGGATTCAAAACCACACCAAATATCAGATAAAAAATTGAAATCCAAGCTGAGCTTAGAACTTCCGTGAATCTCATCACGGCAACTCATAATTTGACTCAGTGACACCTCTGCGTGTCTGTATGCACTCCCGACAACGTGTAGGCATGCTCCTGATGAGTCGGCGGATGGTGTCCTGGGTGATCTCCTCCCAGACCTGGATCAGTGCATCAGTGAGCTCCTGGACAGTCTGTGGCGGTACTTGGCGGGGTCTGATACACCGATATGTAGCGTCCTATAGGTGTTCATTGGATTTAGGTCAGGAGAACCTGAGGGCCAGTCAATGGCATCAATGCCTTCTTCATCAAGGAACTGCCTACACACTCTGGCCACATGAGGCCGGGCATTGTCCTGCTCTTGGAGGAACCCAGGGCCCACTTCAGCAGCGTAAGGTCTGACAATTGCTCTGAGGATTTCATCACGGTACGTAACAGCAGTCAGGGTACCGTTGTCTATGAAAGGGAGGTCTGTGCGACCCTCCAAGGATATGCCCTCCCAGAACATCACTAACCCACCACCAAACCGGACATGGTGGATGATGTTACAGGCTGCATAACGCTCACCATGGCATTTCCAGACTCTTAACCGCCTGTCACATGTGGTCAGTGTGAACCTGGTCTCATCTGTGAAAAGAACGGGGCGCAAGTGGTGGACCTGCCAATTCTGGTCTTCTCTGGCGAATGCAAATCGAGTTGCACTGTTAAGGGGTCTCATTTATAACCGTTGCGTATGCACAAATTGGGGCCTGAAACGTGCATACGCCACTTCTCACGCAAACGTTGGGATTTATAAAAACATAAAAACTTTTATAAAGTGGCGATGCAGATGTGAGGTGGTGAACTGAAGCAGATTATTGATCCACTTCATCATTAATGTTAAAACCAACAGGGCTATTTGTGCTCACGCAACATAACTGTTCCACAAGAACCTTCAATTGAAAAAAATATAAAACAATTTACAGCAAATTACATTCATATACCATTAAACAACGGAGTTACAGAGCCAAGTAATTAATAGTTTTTAAGAATATCGTCTAACACTGTGCGTGTATCATCAAATCACTGCAGTAAACGTGGGTTCAGCAATCACAAAGATTTTTTCGCCCATGATGATGAATGATCAGCTGATATAGATTCTATAGATCTTCGATCTGTGATCTTTGTGCTTAACTGAGTCCAGTATCACACAGACCGACCCGACAGAACCATCCCAGTAGAAACACAATAATAATTCTGTTAAATTCTATAGATTGGGGACATCCCAGTTGTCTCTGATTTAATAATCCTGCAGTTTTGGATGATTGACATACGAACATATGATACAAGTTCCCCCACATTCTGACAGTGTGAAGCTGTTATTTTTTGCCTCCAACTTTGAATTGGATCTTTTTTATATTTTAGGCTCCGTTCTGTCTATCGTACTCTCTCACTCATATTAACAGCAGCAGCAGCAGCGTATCACTGTATTTTCTTTATTAATGACATCACTGCTGTCCCATAAAGTTGCTCTTCACCTCCGCCTCACTAACAAACACCTAGTCTGATTCCTCTTCTCATCGCTTGATGCCATGATTCACCATGGAAACCCATTGGTCAGCAGCATAATTTAATATTCACGAGGTGCTTTGCATTGACCATTTATGGTTGAATGTGGGCGTAACGTTTCCAGGTGGACTGGGATTTATAAAGTGAGCAAGCGTTCAGGTGTGCTTGCGCACAGTTTTATAAATCAGATTTTTTTTTGCGTACACCATTTTTGGCTTTTGTACACATGTACACTTTTAGTATGAATCCTACGCACTGTTGTATAAATGAGGCCCCTGGTGCAAGAAGGAAAATAAATATGGAAAATGCCCTTCATTTTGTTGTTTTTCTATATTGTCATACAAATTTCCTTGAAATATCATGATATAATTTTGTAGCTATTATTTTGACGCTCTTATTTTCCTTTCTCGCAAGAGAAGTCCTCGTGATACTCACGAGAACTGCAGCATTAACTAAGAGGAGGATAAGAGCGGAGTGAATTTTCATTTTTGTTTGAACTTAGGGGTGGGCGATGTATCGAATCTACTCGATGCATCGCGGCTTGAACCACGTGCGACGTATAAAATGACTGTATCGCGACCATCGAGTATAAATTGTCACGTGAATGTATTAAGCAGTCAGCATGAAATTACCATAATTTCGCTTCTCTCTTCTCATGCCCCTCTCACAGCTGACTGCTCACATCCTCGCCCATCCAGAAAACTCTCCTGCGCGCATGCGTATTTTTGTATCAGTAGAGGAGGGAAGAGACTCAGAGAGCAGGGAGAGAGCGAAAAGATAGAGAAGAGTCCCAGCGAGTTGACGAGACAGTTTGTTCATGTTCTTTGTGAACGCTGAACCAAACAAATCAGTTTACAAATGATGAACGTGAGCGGCATTCACTCCAGCGAGAGTGGACGCTTGTGTGTGTATGTGCCCCACACGCACGCACGCGCGCGCGCGCGCACACGCACACACACACACACACACACAGTGAGCTGAGAGGCGCGTTCATGTGAAAACAGCCGGTCAGTGACTTTGTTGAAGAACAGTGGAAACAAACAGTGAAACCACAGAGTATGATACACAGCTGCTCAATGTTCAGGAGGTGCATTCAGGGACCGTCGGAAACGCAAACGTCTGCTAGCTTAGCCACAGGTTCTAGGACTATCCTAAAGAAGCTACGCAATTATTTGATATAACCAGTTTGACCTGGGACAAACATGATCTCTAGAAGTTTCCACAGTAGAATTTAGTCGAGAGGAAGTGGAGCGAGATTTGACAGAGCCGCCTCGCAATGCTCTTTCTCTCTCTATTCTCTTCCGACAATGATTCATTGACATAAAAACCTGTAGGTGATCTGAATATCTTTAATTTATTATCTGGGGCAGCAGGGCTTCATCTGATTGGCCAAATATATAGACATGCAGAGCGTGAATGCATGGTGCATGGAACACCATTTATTTTTCCGTTCAAGCTGTCTTATGTATATCGCGCATGTTGATATCGCTATGATGTTACATTTTCAATATATCGTGCAGCCCTAGTGTAATTTGAAAAACATCCAAAACTTTACATCAGGGGGTCAGGGGGCCAAATATTCCTGAGTGTTGATTTAATACTGAGAGAAATTTTTACTTGCATCTGCAGTAAGCTGATTTTATCAGTGATACTGTACATTTAACTCAGCAGCAAATGTCACTACTAAGGGGAAATGTGGAGAAATGTTCTGGTCCAGTCACAAAACCTATTGAGCTACTTCCTCTTATTGAGCTGCTGCTTCCTCTTATTGAGCTGCTTCCTACTATTGAGCTGCTGCTTCCTCTTATTGAGCTGCTGCTTCCTCTTATTGAGCTGCTGCTTCCTCTAATTGAGCTGCTGCTTCCTCTTATTGAGCTGCTGCTTCCTCCCATTGAGCTGCTTCCTCATATTGAGCTACTTCTTCCTATTGAACGGCTTCCTCCCATTGAGCTGCTTCCTCATATTGAGCTACTTCTTCCTATTGAACGGCTTCCTCATATTGAGCGAATCAAGGCTCAAACCCTCTCATTGCCGCTTGCGGCTATATTTAACATCTATATTCCAGATCGTGACTTCTGTTGTTATATTATTTCTTACAGAGCTGAGAAGTTTGTAGTGCTGCCAAGACTGATTTGAATGAAAAAGTGGAACCTTCACAACAAATGATTTCATGTGTGCATATATTTGGAGTGAAGTGGAACCTGGCCATAACTCTTTAAATATTTGTCTTATCATTGTGAAACTAATTAGATATGTTTATACCATATTTTAGAATAATCGTGTTTAAGGATTTTAAGTTTTGCACATAGGGAGTGCGAAAATCTTTACTATTGAGCTGCTTCCTCTTATTGAGCTGTTTCCTCCTATTGAGCTGCTTCCTACTATTGAGCCGCTTCTTCCTATTGAGCTACTTCCTCTTATTGAGCTGCTGCTTCCTCTTATTGAGCTGCTTCCTACTATTGAGCTGCTGCTTCCTCTTATTGAGCTGCTGCTTCCTCTTATTGAGCTGCTGCTTCCTCTAATTGAGCTGCTGCTTCCTCTTATTGAGCTGCTGCTTCCTCCCATTGAGCTGCTTCCTCATATTGAGCTACTTCTTCCTATTGAACGGCTTCCTCATATTGAGCGAATCAAGGCTCAAACCCTCTCATTGCCGCTTGCGGCTATATTTAACATCTATATTCCAGATCGTGACTTCTGTTGTTATATTATTTCTTACAGAGCTGAGAAGTTTGTAGTGCTGCCAAGACTGATTTGAATGAAAAAGTGGAACCATCACAACAAATGATTTCATGTGTGCATATATTTGGAGCAGAAGCCCATCTCTGTAAGCTTTTGTTCACTGTGTACAAAAGACCAGTTACCATTTAGGGTTGTACAGATCAAAAAGGATGTTGGTCATTGTTGTAAAAGAACCCTCAACTTCAGTTGTCAGCACAGAACTGCTCAAGAATTGTCCTACAACGAAGCCTGTGCAAGTCCTCACCTCTTGATGTGATGCAAGTTAGGAACTGCATTTTAATATAGCCAAGCCAAATAAAAGTTGAATTTTAAAGTAACTCATGGACCCTATTAATGAAAGTGGTCATACATCCCAGCAGAACATACTATAGAGGGTTTTTTACTCACCTTTAACACCCAGGTGTCAGTTACAATGACTCTGGCTCCTGGTGCCCCTGTGGCAAACTTATCTATCCGTCTGAACTCGGTGTTTATGCTGGCTGCAACAGACCAGTCGGAGTAAGGTGGCCGTTCGTGGGCTTGCAGGCCACGGCTGATTGGATGATTGTGCCAGTGATGTTGGGACCAGTAGATGACGATTGTCCAGCTGGTCAACTGGAGGCAGATAGAGAGGAGTAGAAATGCTCTCCAGCTGTCATTAACCTGGTGAAATAACAGACATGTAAATGTTAGACATCATTTTGTCCATTACAGTTGCTCCTCATTTCCACAGGAAAATGTCAAGCAGATATACCTCACACAGGATTGTGTCACAACATAAATACCCTCGCATTTATTTAGACAAGAATTATCAATGACTTTGACAAATCAGTGAGATCAATAAATGCATAAAGCATTGCTCTGACCAGAGATGACTGACTCAGAGATTTTTCTTTATTTTAGTCGCAAATGAAGACAAAATCTGTAGAAAATATGGCCAGGGAAAGTGGATGATCTAACAAGGTTAAACTATAAAGGAGCGTTGAGTTCAAGAGGTTTAATGCTAATTCATAGACACAAAACTAATCAGTTTGGGTTCGTTCAGACCAGCAGTGCACCTCCTTCACTCTGTTAAACATTGAGCTGAATATAGCAGTTTTCAGACATGACCTCTGGATGATATGCGCAGAGTCCAGGGTTCAGACTTTATCGAGAGGTTGCCTGTCACACCTGCACAGAGCAGCAGGAGATTCCCCATTAAGATGCTTTCACAACAACACAGAAATCTCCAGAGTGTTCAGGTAGGATGGTGCAGCATACAGAGGCAAAAAAGTAACTAATTAATTGTGCTGCGGAGATCACGTTTTTGCTTACAGTTAAACACTGTCGTCAGCCAATCACCAAAAGCTCTTCTTTGTATATCACTCTGCTTTTTCATCCTGAGATAATTGTTTTCTTTTTGTTGTTTTTTTCCTTTTTGCGTCTGTCGCATGTTAGAAGCTTCATCAACCGCCCCCCTCACTCTGGGTTAATCCAGCAGGGAATTCCTGCTGTGTTTTTACAAGGGGACTGGCTGGAGAAAGTTCAGAGGAAGTTCAGAGGCTCGCAATCAGACATTTGCATTCACACATACAGCCCCTTCGTAGAATCTCCGGCATGTCTGAAATCAGCTTAGAGCAGTCTATGTTTCAGAGGAAGTCTTTCAGGGATAAACAAACAAATTAAAACACTTAATTTAGCTGAAATATTAAAAAGTGATGGATGATGTAATAGGTTTATTGATGAACTGAGAGAATCCGGAATACTGTCTGTGAGTCTACTGAGATACACAGGCGCAAGGCTGTGGCCATTAAGAGAGGGTTTCCATAACGTTTCGTCTTACAAAGACATTAATCAATAAAAAAGATGAATTGTGGGACAGTCAGTGTTGTATAGCGTAGTGCATGTAACCAGCATGTATATTAACGCCAAGAGTGTTTTGCAGTCAAACAAACCTGGTGAAAGTATCCCAAGTTTTTCTCCGGAGCAGCAACACACATCCCAATGTAGTAACCTGAAGATATGAATAACATAGACATAAGCAAAAAGCCCAATGACATGAGCACCCGCTCAAAATCATATCAACTCCAGTCGCCCCTACATTTTGAGTGCACCTGTATTAAAACCTTTATGGTACTTGAAATGGCCCAGAGCGAGCTGATATGAGGGACTTCAGTCTTTTTTCTCACGCTCCGAACATGTTGCAGTGCTAGACTTACATGAAAAGTTGCAAAGAAATATTTGGTGTCCCCAAGCACAAACAATTTTTATATATTGTATGACGTGTTGGACTTAGCATTACTATAAGGAAGCTGCTTCTTCAAAATTAAAATGTTATATTTTGCACATTAGAAATGTTGCCAGTGTTACATAAACACACACACACACTATTCTAAGCAAGCTTAAAAGGATTTAAGGTCTGATACTAAGATGAGAATTGCCATTATTGATCCTGCTCTGAAGAAATCTAAAATTGACACAGCAACACAAGAAAGCATGCAGCGCTAGGGGAAAATGTAGTTATAAATAAAAATAGAAATAGCATCTAGAATAAATAACATAAAATTGTAAAACTATATACCTTAGTAGGCTGTTTTATAAACGTGCAATATAAAGATAAAAGTTGTATAATTCTGCAATCTGTCCAAAATCCTTTGTAATATACAGTATGCGCAGCAAGCTTTCCTGGATTTAGTATTGTAGACTGTAGATGATTTGGCATTGTGCAGTCTGTTGGCAAATGGCACAAAAGGGGCCTCCCAAGCGCTATGAGGCAGGTGGCTGGTTGAGTCTGTGGCTAATTGTGCTCCTCTACTGGCTCAGTAAAGCAAAGAGGGGATGAGAGGGGTTGTCTGCGATGGCTTTTAGTTATTTTTTCTCATTCTCTTCTCTGTCACTGCCTTTACACTGTCTAGCTCCATCCCCACCACAGAGCTGGCCTTCCTCACCAGCTTGTTCAGTTTGTTGGTGCCATAGCTCCCTATGTCACCTCCTCAGCACACCACAACAAAGAAGGTGGCACCGGCCACACTAGACTTGTAAAACATTCGTAGCACCCTTGTGTATGCATTAAAAGACCTGAGTCGCCTCAGAAAAAATATTCTGCACTGTCCCTTCCTGTAGAAGTCCTCAGTGTTGTCAGACCAGTCCAGTTTGTTGTTTTGATACACCCACAGGCACCTGTAGCTGTCCACATCTTGACAAACAGTCTTGCAGTCTGACATACTGGTGTGTGTCAGTGAGGAAGTCCAAGAGGAGGTTGTGATTCACCTGCATCACAGAGAGCTTCTCAGCCAACCTTAGTGGCTGAATGGTGTCAAAGGTACTGGACAAGTCAAAGAACATGATCCTCAAGGCACTTTGTGTCTTCTCCAGGTGTGTGTGTGCTCTGGGAAGCATATAGATGATGGCATCATTGACAATTATGACAATCAGGTATGCAAACTGCAAACTGTGGCGGATCAAGATGGTCTCTGACCAGGGACCTGAGGTGCTGTAAGACAAGCCGTCTCTAAGGTTTTCATGACATGTGAAGTCAAAGCCACAGGTCTGAAGTCTTTGGGAGCTCTGGGATGGCCCTTCATACGCACAGGGAGGATGCAGGAAGTCTTCCAGACCTTTTCCAGCATAAGCGAGAGGTAAATAGTAAATGGTCTGTAATTGGATTGGCACTTTTCTAGTCTTGATGACCACTCGAAGCACTTTAAAGTACAGTTTTTCCATCCACCCTTTTAAACACACATTCATACAGTGCCTCTATATGCAGCACTTTCTCCAGCACACATCATAAATGCTCTGCCGGTCGTTCTTTTGTCCCCTCCACTTCTCTGCAGGCTCTTTTCATTACAGTTTCTCATTCCACCTCACACCTCTCTGTAATGTTTGGATGCAGCTTCCCCTTAATCCTGTCCCTGTGGGTTTTAAATAAATAAATGATGATGAAATTGCTGCTGTGAAAGCTTCAGTATAACCGTTGCATGAAAGAGAGAGACTGCCATGTTTTACCTAACGGTAGGGCGGAATGGACCAGCACGGTGACACTGGTCCTCCGGACGTGGAACTGGACAAATGCCACATCCTCGCTCCCCAGCCAGGACGAGAACAGGTTCTGGATGGTCAAACCGGCCGAGCGGAACTCGTTGGGTGTGAACACGAAGCACAGACAGAATACGATGTAGGCCAAAGTAAAACTCAACTCCGGACTCTCCATACTTGTACTGTTTATTGCTGACTACCACCGCACGACCACCCTGTTTACTTTTTCTCTAATGGATGAAGGAACCAACACTTCCTCTTACGTTACAGGCGAGTCTTCTTCTTCTTTTGTAGGCGGGTGGCATCTAGCATTTAAGGTGCATTACCGCCACCTGCTGGGGTGTGGGTCAGAGCATGGAAGAGAGAGGGAAAAAAACGGAATCATCTTCATTAATCCGGTTTCTTAAAAAAAAAATGTAAACCCTTGAATACAGTTTTAAGATTTAGAACTCCTTCTCCTCATCCCTCAGTTTTTTCTTTAACTTTTCTCTATTTATTTTTATATATAGTGTCATGCTTGTGACAGTGCCCCATCAGAGATGCCAAGTTTGATCGTCATGCTCAAAAATCTAAACCAACCTGGTCTACCAAATGCAGAGTCCATTTTTTTTTTTTGCACATCTGAAGAAGTATTTAAAAAAACTTTGTTGAAGTATACATGTATACATTACAAACCAATTAAGACATTTAACGGTGAACAGCACTTCAAAATCAGACCTCAGAGAAGCATTATGTCACACATACAAAAAATATAGGGCATAGAAGGGGCATTTTCTTTTGTCAAGAAAAAGAGAAGTTGTCAAACATAGGAAATAATCATCTCTTGTTGCACCTATATGGCACTTACATGAAGCACTTGTAGTTTGGCTTTTTTTTTTTTTAAACCAAATTGTACTGACTTGATTCTTGTTCTGGGTTTGTATCCTCATGGTTGAATGCACTTATTGTAAATTGCTTTGGATAAAAGCATCAGCTAAATAAAATGTAATGTAATGTAACCAGTAATGTAGATCTTCCCCAAAAAAGCATAAGTAAATTTACATTCATAAAATTTAAATTAAATGTATATCTATGTCTTCTGAAGGATATATGGAAGATGTTGGTGCCTTCTAGGGATGTATTTTCCCAGTACAATTAAAGTTTGCCCCGTTTACAGCTTACCTGCCTTTTGGGAAGTATCACAGAATAACCTGGTTAGATGAATCTTGAAATGCCCTCTGTTTCCTTTAGAAAAATTCAGCCAATAATACAGATGTCTCTTTGAGACCACAAGTTCACATAGAATTTACATTTGTTTAAATTTTTCCCAATGCTGTGTGATCTTAGGAACACAGCATTATCTAAGGAAATCTGCTATCTGGGATAACAGATTTTCTTTGCATTTATTTCCACAAGGAGGAGAAAGACACCATTTATTTCAAGCACAAGTAGAATTTTGTGTACCACATTTACTTCTTTCATCAGTTTTGCTGAAGTCTGGTATCTCTCTTCCAAAAGTGCAAGATGACAAAGTTATCCACAAATCTGTTTGAGCATGAATACAAGGATTAATAAAGATTTTTTGAGATATTATTACCAGCCGTTACCATTACCATTACCCATTAAATTATATAAATCTTTACATGCATTTACTCTGATTTACTCATGCATCCCCTGCCTTGGTGTGTTGGTGCGCAATGTTTTGTCTTGTTTTGTTAGTTAATTCAGTGTTTTGCCTAAGAACTGGGAGCTCTTTCACTAGAGAAATGCTCATGAACATCAGGGTCATAACTCCTGAGAATTTATTTCCGACTTTCATTGCCTCATCTGTCGAAATTTTTGATATTCTGGTCAAAGGTGCCCTCACATCCATACATACAGTGAAGCGACGGAGGAGAGGTAAACGTGCCGGTTCGCTTGTGCGTCTCCGCCGGCGGGGACTTCGCACACCGCTACCAGGTATATTCCTCTCCAACGTGCGTTCACTGTGCAACAAGCTGGACGAACTCCAGCTACTAGTTGGTAAGAACAGAGACTTCTCCTCATCTTCCGTCCTGTGCTTCACGGAGACGTGGCTGTGTGGTTCGATACCGGACTCTGCGCTGCAGTTGGCTGGCTTCCCACTTTTCAGAGCGGACCGCCACACGGAACTCTCCGGCAAGACGAAAGGTGGAGGAATCTGCTTCTATACTAACTGCGGCTGGTGCAATGATGTGACAGTGATTCAACAGCACTGTTCTCCTGATCTGGAATATTTTTTTTATCAAATGCAAACCCTTCTACTCCCCCCGTGAGTTTGTTTCATTCATTATGCAAGAGGCACAACGCATGCTCGCCGACCAGATACTGTGTGTGGAACGGACTAACCCGGACTCCTTAGTTATTGTCCTCTGCGACTTTAACAAAGGAAATCTCACCCGCGAACTCCCCAAATACAAACAATTTATTAAATGCCCGACCAGAGAGGAGAACATTCTGGATCACTGTTACACCACAGTAAGCAGTGCCTATCACGCCGTCCCCGGGCTGCACTGGGACTCTCGGACCACATCATGGTCCATTTGATTCCTGCATACAGGCAGAAACTAAAACTCTGCAAACCTGTTGTGAGGACCTCAAAGCAGTGGACCAGTGAAGCTGTGGAGGATCTTCAGGACGAGTCTGGACGAGTACACAGAGGCTGTGACTTCTTATATCAGCTTCTGTGAGGACAGCTGTGTTCCATCACGCACCAGGGTGTGTTACAACAATGACAAACCCTGGTTCACAGCCAAACTCAAAAAGTTAAGGTTGGAGAAGGACGAGGCGTTCAGGAGTGGGGACAGAGACAGGTTTATAGAGTCGAAATACAGGTTTAGCAAGGAGGTGAGAGAAGCTAAACGTCTGTACTCTGAGAAACTCCAACACCAGTTCTCAGCCAATGACTCTGCCTCTGTCTGGAAAGGGCTTAGGCAGATTACAAATTGTAAGCCTAGAGCCCCCCACTCCACTAACGACCCACGCCTGGCCAACGACTTGAATGAGTTTTACTGTCGCTTTGAAAGACAATGGGACAGTCCTGACACCATCCCCCGTGACACCACCCTCCAGCCCATCAACTGCACCTCCCCCACCATAGCAAAGGCCTGCGCCTTTCCACAACTGCCCACCTCAGAGCCCCCTCCCTCCTCCCCTACCACAGTGACGACTCTCTCCATCCTGGAGAGGGACGTCAACAGACTCTTCAGGAGACAGAACCCCCGCAAAGCAGCCGGGCCAGACTCTGTCTCTCCATCAATCCTGAAACACTGTGCTGATCAGCTGTCTCCGGTGTTCACAGCCATTTTTAACACCTCACTGGAGACATGCCACGTACCAGCCTGCTTCAAGACCTCCACCATCATCCCTGTCCCCAAAAAAACAAAGATCACTGGACTCAATGATTACAGACCCGTCGCCCTGACCTCTGTGGTGATGAAGGCATTTGAGCGCCTTGTGCTGTTCCACCTCAAAGCCATCACTGACCCTCTCCTGGACCCCCTGCAGTTTGCCTACAGAGCCAACAGGTCTGTAGACGATGCAGTAAACATGGCCCTTCACTTCATCCTCCAGCACCTAGACTCCTCAGGAACCTACGCCAGGATCCTGTTTGTGGACTTCAGCTCTGCCTTCAACACCATCATTCCGGCTCTGCTACAGGACAAGCTCTCCCAGCTGAGTGTGCCTGACTCCACCTGCAGGTGGATCACAGACTTCCTGTCTGACAGGAGGCAACACGTGAGGCTGGGGAAGCATGTCTCTGATTCCAGGACCATAAGCACCGGTTCCCCTCAAGGCTGTGTTCTTTCCCCTCTACTCTTCTCCCTGTATACCAACAGCTGCACCTCAGCTCACCAGTCCGTCAAACTCCTTAAGTTCGCGGACGACACCACCCTCATTGGGCTCATCTCTGGTGGTGATGATTCCGCCTACAGGTGGGAGATTGACCATCTGGTGACCTGGTGTGGTCAGAACAACCTGGAGCTCAATGCTCTGAAAACAGTGGAGATGGTTGTAGACTTTAGAAGGAACCCAGCCCCACCCACCCCCATCACCCTGAGAGACTCCCCAGTCGACACTGCGGAGTCCTTCCGCTTCCTGGGCACCATCATCTCCCAGGACCTCAAGTGGGAGCTGAACATCAGCTCCCTCACCAAAAGAGCTCAACAGAGGATGTACTTCCTGCGGCAGCTGAAGAAGTTCAACCTGCCAAAGACAATGATGGTGCACTTCTACACCTGCATCATCGAGTCCATCCTCACCTCCTCCATCACCATCTGGTACGCTGCTGCCACTGCCAATGACAAAGGCAGACTGCAGCGTATCATCCATTCTGCTGAGAAGGTGATTGGCTGCAATCTGCCATCTCTACAGGACCTGTTTGCCTCGAGGACCCTGAGGCGTGCAGGTAAGATTGTGGCCGATCCTTCCCACCCGGGTCACAAACTCTTCGAGGTACTTCCCTCCGGCAGGAGGCTGTGGTCCATCAGGACCAAAACCTCACGCCACAAGACCAGCTTCTTCCCGGCTGCAGTTGGCCTTATCAACAAGGCCTGGGACCCCCACCTGACTTGGACTCTTATCCCGCCCCCACGCCTCAAGTCTGTGTTACATTAACACATTACATTACATTGCACATTGCACATTGCACATTGCACATTGCATATTGCACATTCACATTGCACTCCTGTTTTGCATTTTGCATTTTACTTTTGACTTTACTTTTTATATCTTTTATATCTTTTTATTTTATATATTGTTTTTTTCTTATGTGTAGTACTTATTGTGTTTTTATGTTTTATGTTCATTGTATGCACCTATATACCAAGGCAAATTCCAGGTAGGTGTAAACCTACTTGGCAATAAATACTTTCTGATTCTGATTCTAATTCTGATATCTATTAAAGGTTCTGTGTATAGAATTTAGTGACATCTAGTGGTGAAGCTGCATGTTGCAGCTGACTACCCCTCACCTCAGCCTCCCCTTCCAAACATGAAAGAGAACCTGTGGTAACCTTCAGTTGTCAAAGTTAAAACTCTGTTTAGAAACTGTTTAGTTTGTCCAGTCTGGGATACTGTAAAAAACAAGGCGGCCACCGTAGAAAGGACCTGCTCCCAATGTAAATATAAAGTATTTCAATATAAAGAGCCCATTCTAGAGTGAAGAAAACTACAATTTGTTCAATTTAGATGATCACATCACTAGGATTATTTTATATTTAACTTCTACCAATAGATCCCTTCACCTAAATCTTACACACTGACCCTTTAAAGCCATGGAATTATGCTGTTGTATCAACAGAGTGTCATTCATATTACGATAAGCAAACACTACGTAACATCTGTTACTAATTGATGTTACTGGAGTTAATATTTTTTTCTCAGAGGAATGCTGATTATTTTTTTCAACTTTGTACTTGTGTGACAATGCTTCCTCTTTTTCTACAAGCCATCTATTTACTTCTTTCAGTTTCTATCTGAATTCCTTTTGAATTATTGGGATGCTAATTAAAAGTATTTCAATATTAATGAGACTCATTGAAGATAATTTTCTTTTCTACTTTTCTATTCCTATATTTGCGAAAATTTACAATATCGTTGTTCTATCCTACATGTCCTTGTATGTAAAAAAATCTTAAAAACCTTCAAAAAGGAGTCCCTGTTTCTTGGTAAATTATTATATCATTCACATACAGACTATATTCAATATAAACATGAAAGAAAAAACAGGAAAATAACAATAATAATAATAGGGTCTTCAATTAGATGCAAATATTTATTGGTATACAACCTCCTAAAATGAAGAGTTTTACTATACGAACATGTCGTGTTCAGTGAGATGTAATTATTTACAGGTAAAGACAAAATCAAGATATCTGCAATATCTACAATACAATGATAACATATTTACAGCTCATTCCTCCAACTTGTCAACTAGAGGTGAAATTTCCGTAGCTGAAAAAAATGAGTCATTGTTACAGGGCAGAACGTCTGTTTTTTGTATTCTTTATGTCACTGGGTTATTCGGAGAAAACAGACAGGAAGTTTTTGCAACCAAGACAGTTTTCCTCCAACTTCTGAGGGGTTTCCTGCCCTTCACGCTTGTATCGGGCAGATTTCCCCCAGCTAACGGTTTGACTAGTGGGCAGAGGTGTAGGGACCAACGTAGATGGATCAGGCATTGTGAGCTGTATGGAGTGTTGACTAGAGCCTAGTTACGTTGGATGGCATTAGCTTGGCTCCCAGCTCAACTATGAGGTACCTTGGCGTTATGTTTGACCAGGACATATCAATTGACTCACACATAAAAGTCTCTAGGACAGCCTTCTTCCTGCGCAATATGAGAATAAGAAACATCTGACAAATTTGTCAATGTTTTTGTTAGCTCTAGACGATATTAAAACGATATGTAAATCTTTACTATATATCTGGATGTCCCAGTAAGTCTGTGAAAAGCCTCCGGTTGATACAAAATGCTGCAGCATGAGTGTTGACAGAAACTCAAAGAAGAGGTCATTTTACTCATGTTTTTGCTTCTCTGCATTGGCTCCAAATTCAGAATAGTTTTCAAGATCCTGCTCGTCACTTATAAAGCCCTTAACAATCAAGCCCCATCATATATCAAAGAGCTCATAGCACCATATTATCCAAATAGATCACTTTGCTTCTTAAAAACAGGCTCACTTGTGGATTCTAGAGTCTGTAAGAGTAGAATGGGAGGTAGAGCCTCCAACTAGGCCTCTCTCCTGTGGAACCAGCTCCCAGTTTGGTAGGCAGATACCATCTCTACAAATGTTCCTTTTTGACAAAGCTTATAATTAGGGTTGGCCCAGGTGAGCGCAGAACCATCCCTTTGTTATGCTGCTATAGGCCTAGACTGCTGGGGGAACTTTTTTCTCTCCCATTGTTTGTGTTCTCTCTTTTTCATTCTGCAGGTATGTCTCACTCCAGAGCTGCAGAATTCAGGTTATGATCATCAATATGATTATTATTAACTGGTGCTGCAATCATTAATAACATCATCACCTGGATGGTAATACGATCTTACCAGGAAGCCTGAAAGAAGGTGGGTTTTTCAAAAATGAAAAGTCCATGTATAATGTCCAATGTGCCTCAAACCGCATATGTACAACAAAGGTCCTGCCCTGAACAGCTCCATATGAAAATAGGATTAGTCTAAGCGCCCCCTAGCTGTAACAGGAAATGTCATGTTTTACATTTAAGAGTCCTGCAGCTAGCCCATTCACCTGATTCATGTGAAATTTGGTCAGGAGAGCCTTAAGCGTTGCTCATGCCATGGAATCAAACGTGTGGGTTTTCATCAGGGGGCGTGTCCTTGACATGGCAGCGAATCTTGATGACTCGCCAAGAGCCTTCGAGTAGCTGTAACTTCCATGTTTTCGCTCCAATCACTGTCAAAGTTCATTTTTGTGACAAGGAACCTGCCCTTAAGAGTTCTATATGCAAATATACTTTAATAGTCACAGCTCCCCCTAGCCTAGACAGGAAGTACCATGTTTTATACTTTGACATTCTATGCCTATATTTTTCATTTGATCCACCTCAAAATACCATCTTGTCGATAGCTCTGTAAAGTCAATACGATTAACATTAGACCCAATAGCGCCTCTAAAAAAGAAACGTGTAAAACATAGCAAATTAGCTCCGTGGTATAATTCCAAGACACATGAATTAAAACAAGCATCAAGAAAACTAGAAAGGAAGTGGCGCTCCAGCAACCGTGTTGAAAATCTCCCAGCCTGGAATAATTGTGTTAAAGCATATAAGAAGGCCCTCCACAAAGCAAGAGCTGCCTACTACTCCACATTAATAGAAGAAAATAAAAACAACTCCAGGTTTCTCTTCAGGACTGTAGCCAGGCTGACAGAGAGTCACACCTCCATCAAACCCAGTATTCCTGGATTCCTAAATAGCAATATCTTTATGAACTTCTTTAAGGATAAAATTAAAACTATTAGAAATAAAATCAACCATCTCCTGCCCTCAATTGGCACTAATACCCTATCAAGAATAGAAATTTCAGAAACAGCTGAGAATCCTACCAATTATTTAGACAGCTTCTCTCTGATCACCCTTGACCAGCTGACCAAAATAATCTCATGTTCTAAACCAACAACTTGTATCTTAGATCCCATTCCCACAAAATTAAAGAAACTCTGCCCCTAATTGATAGTACGTTACTGAACACAATCAATCTGTCATTATCATCAGGATATGTACATCAGTCCTTTAAACTAGCTGTAATCAAACCCCTTCTCAAAAAATTCACCCCGGACCCGGATGTTTTAGCCAACTACAGACCGATATCCAACCTCCCCTTCCTGTCTAAAATCCTTGAAAAAGTTGTAGCCAATCAGATTTCTCCAGGAAAGTAATGTATATGAAGACTTTCAGTCGGGGTTTAGAGCTAATCACAGCACGGAGACAGCCTTTGCAAAAGTCACTAATGACCTTCTAATAGCTTCAGATCAGGGATTTGTGTCTGTCCTCGTTCTGTTAGATCTTAGTGCAGCATTCGACACAATTGACCATCACATTTTATGACAGAGACTAGAACAGTTAATTGGTATTAAAGGAACCGCCCTAAACTGGTTTAAATCATATTTTTCAGATCGATTCCAATTCGTACTAGGAAACAATCAGGACACACTCCACAATTTCCATTGCTATGCGGATGACACCCAGTTATACTTGTCAATAAAACCTGAACAAAGTAATCAATTAACTAAACTCCAAGCATGTCTCAAGGACATAAAACCTGGATGACCATAATTTTCTCTTATTAAACTCAGATAAAACAGAGGTTCTACTACTTGGCCCTAAACACCTTAGAGATACATTATCTAATGATATAGCTGCGCTAGACGACATTGCCCTTGCTTCCAATGAAACAGTCAGGAACTTGGGAGTGATCTTCGATCCTGATTTGTCCTTTAATTCTCACTTAAAACAAATTTCTAGGACCGCCTTTTTCCACTTGCGTAATATCTCAAAAATCAGACATGTCCTTTTTCAAAAAGGTGCAGAAAAACTAGTCCACGCCTTTGTTACATACAGACTTGATTATTGTAATTCCTTATTATCAGGCTCCAGCAGTAAGTCGTTAAAGACTCTGCAGCTTGTCCAAAATGCTGCAGCACGTGTCCTGACAAGAACTAAGAAAAGAGAACACATTTCTCCAGTATTAGCTTCACTACACTGGCTTCCGGTTAAATCTAGAATAGAATTTAAAATTCTCCTCCTCACCTTCAAGGCCCTTAATAATATGGCACCATTATACCTCAAAGAGCTGATAGTACCTTATCAACCCACTAGAGCACTGCGCTCCCAGAATTCAGGCTTACTTGTCGTCCCTAAAGTCTCTAAAAGTAGAGTAGGAGCCAGAGCTTTCAGCTATCAAGCTCCTCTCCTGTGGAATCATCTCCCACTTTCAGTTTGGGAGGCAGACACCATCTGTACGTTTAAGAGTAGGCTTAAAACCTTCCTTTACAATAAAGCTTATAGTTAGAGCTGGTACAGGCTTGTCTTAGACCTGCTCTTCGTTATGCTGCTATAGGTCTAGAAGGTCGGGGGACACATGACACACGGAGCTTCTCTTCCCAGCTTCTCCTTCCTCTTCTCCCTCCTTATCACATCAAAGAAATGAATATCTCGTCAATACATGTTACTGACTTGACTTCTTCCCCGGAGTCCCTTTGCCTTATCGGTCGCAGATCCAGGGCCGCGGCTGCGGCCACATCGTGGATTATGATCTGTGGATCGCATATCAGCGACCGTGAACGTAATGGTGGATCCTGATGGTGGCAGTGGACAATGACTGTGGACTATGGTGGCATCCGATCTTGATGGTGGATCATGATCGTGGTGGCAGCTGACCATAGACTATGATTACAACAAGACTGCTTGATATACAATATTTCTCCTCAGATACTCGACCATTACTGACAATAATCCATCAATTCATTGACCTTCCATTATGCTACAAAGTGTTTATTCTAATCAATGCTGCAAATACCCTTATCTTTCTGATGTTCTCCTTTACACGTGACATATATTGCACTTCTGTCCGTCCTGGGAGAGGGATCCCTCACATGTGGCTCTCTCTGAGGTTTCTACCTTCTTTTTACCCTGTTAAAGGGTTTTTTTTAGTAGTTTTTCCTTACTCTTGTTGAGGGTTAAGGGCAGAGGATGCCACGCCTTGTTAAAGCCCTATGAGACAAATTGTGATTTGTGAATATGGGCTATACAAATACAATTTGATTGATTGATTGATTGAAAATAGGTTAGGGAAGCCTTGAGAAGCTGGTGATGCCATGTTGTGACACTTAAGCTTTTACACTGACCCGTAACGGCATGCATTTCGATGGAGCGCCAACAAGCAGGAAGTGGTTTTAATGTCACTGCACATGCTTCAATCTGCCTCAATATGGACATGTACAATAAGAGTCACAATGTGAACACAAGGACAATATTTAGCAGCTTAGGCAGAATGGCTCAACAGCGCCTCTTAGTGGAAACTGAACAGCTCCATATGACAATATTAAACAGGGTCATAGCGCCACCTTCTGATTCACCATGAAAGTTATTTTGAACTCCACTGTGCATCATCCAATATGCCCCAAATTGCTCACACTTCATCAAAGCCCCGACCTGAACAGATCTAATAGTCTGTATGTAGTTATAGTGATAGCGCCCCCTACTGATCAGCGTGAAAATGAAGTTGTTGTAACTCCACTCTGCATTGTCCAATCGGCACCAAATTGCTCACACTTCATCAGAGCCCCCACTTAACAGATCTATTTGTCTGTATGTAGTGACAGTGATAGCGCCATCTAATGATCAGCGTGAAAATTAAGTTATTTTTAACTCCTCTGTGCATTGTCCAATCAGCCTCAAACCTCTTTCACACTATCACAGTCCCGCCCTGATCAGATCCATATGTCAATATTGACTCATCATTACAGCGCCACCTGCTGGCGACAGGAAGTGACATGTTTTATGCTTTGAGGCCCTCGATAGTTAGAGACCCTTACCAGGAAACATGAAAAGAGGCAAGATTTTAAAAATAAACCACCCAGATAATTACAGGATAGTACCACGAAACCGGAAAGGAGGCTGGATTTTCAAAATTAAACCCCCCAGATATTTATAGGAAGTTACCAGGAAACCCGAAAGGAGGCTGGATTTTCTAAATAAAACCACCCAGATAGTTACAGGAAGTTACAAGGAAACCCGAAAGGAACCTGGATTTTCAAAATAAACCCCCCCAGCTAGTTACATGAAGTTACCAGGAAACCCGAAAGGAAGCTAGATTTTCAAAATAGACCCCCGCAGATAGTTACAGGAAGTTACCAGGAAACCCGAAAGGAGCCTGGATTTTCTAAATAAAACCACTCAGATAGTTACAGGAAGTTACCAGGAAGCCTGAATAAAGGCTGGATTTTCAAAATAAAAGCCCTGGATGGTAATAAGACCTTACCAAAAAGCCTGAAGTAGGCTGGATCTTCAAAATAAAAGTACTGGATGGTAATAAGATCTTACCAGGAAGCCTGAATACCAGATAAGACCTATAGTTTTTGAATAGGAGCCATTTGTTCTGGCTTTGCACCAGAGCCTATATCCGTCTCTCCCCTCACACAGGTGCGACTGATTACACACGCAGAGGAGGGGGGCCAGAGAGGGACAGTTGAATTGTTTAAAGTATTAACCTACACAGCCATTTGTAAGCAGTGTTGAGCTCATTGGATAAGTCGGTTGGACAGTGACTCAGTGGTCACGGGTTTGAATACAACTCTGAGCAGCGTTTTATTTTGCTTATTGACTGCTTTTAAATAGAAACATACTAAGTCCCTCTCTCTCTTTCTCTATCTCTCTTTTCTCTCTCTCTGTTTGTATCAGTCTGTCTGTTAGTGATAGCGCCACCTAATGATCAGTGTGAAAATGAAGTTGTCATAACTCCACTGTGTATTGTCCAATCAGCCCCAAGATTCTGTCACATGATCAGAGTCCGGACCTGAACAGCTCCATTAGTCAATATTGAGTCAAGGTCATAGCGCCACCTACTGATTCACTGTGAAACAGGAAGTTGTCTTTAACTCCACTGTGCATTGTTCAATTGGCCCCAAATTGCTCACGCTTCATCAGAGCCCTGACCTGAAGATATATTAGTCTGTATGTACTGATAGTGATAGTAAGCTTCGTTTTACAACTTTAATTAGATTTACATAAAATGTTCAGCTTGTGGTCTGCACTTGATGGTGTGGACCGTAATGCAGGTCCAGAGTTCGCAAGTGTTACGGCCCGCTCAGTGCTGCTTCGCAGCCCTAGTTATTGTTATTCTGTGTTACAGATATCACTAACCACACAAACATACCCAAACATATACAAACAAATACAAGCAATCTACCACTAACTTTGCCAGTATTACAACCCTCATGTTTGGAATAAGTGGATTTGGAAATAAATGTTCATCTGAATTTTGGTCAGTTGTGCACAGCCAGAATACCATCACCCACACTGTCATTTACACCTTATATTGTACAGGCGCTGTTGACGTGCCTGGGCCTGGAGCTAATTCTCACTTGATAACTGCCCAAGTGTGTGGAGTTTTGCTCGCAGGTCCAGGACGTACTGAATTTCGTTCTTCCTGGGGCCTGGGAGAGGAGCTGCTCCAGCACGCCTGCCTGCATCTCCACCGGGGTCTGGAGAACCACCAGGAACTGCCAATTGTACTCGGCCTGCTCCCTCTGCATGGCCGCGACCTCCCCCAGCATCTGTCCGAGGGCAAGCACCGGCTGTGCTGGTTGTTCATTCTGCTGCTCGTTCATGACGAGTTGCTGTTGGGTGCCAGTGTAACAGTAGGTAACTGTATACCACAGGTTCCTCGTCAATGAAGCACCAGACTCAAGGTACAGGTTAGCTTGTAACACAGTGTTCTCTCTTGTGATGGGCTGTTCTCCATCGTCTTTTGTACAGTCCCCAGTCCCCAGTCCCATAAAGGGGAGAGAGCAATTAGCCAACACGGAACACCTGTGTACAATCAAACTCCCTCCCTGGCACCATTCCCCAAGCCACATCCCCAATCTCTCCCTCCTGCAGCCAACGCTGATCACACCCCAATACCACACACACCAATAGACCAATCTAAACCAATAAAGTGTCATTTTTTACGACTGAAAACTGGAATGACAATACTCCCTTACAGAGCGCATTATTTCACTACATACTTTGAGCTATAGCTTTTTCCATATCTTAATGATATTAACCTATACGTTGAGATGTTTATAATCAATGGATTCATTTTCTCTTACGACCATTTAGAACAAGTTTGTCATTAACCCTTCTTTCTACATCATGTCATATGCTTCTCAACATAAAAAAACACCACTATTAAAATTCCCTCTATTAATCTGTGCTTTTCAAATTTTACTCTCTAAACCAGGGGTCAAAAAACTTTATGAGACTGAGAGCTACCTGAAATATAATAAGTAATATGGAGGGCTACTTGTTTGATATAGTCTTCCTGCATAATATAAATTTTGCACAGTTTACCTTTAAATAGTGAATATTATGCATTAAATGGAATACAAATGAGACTGAATGTTCACTTATTACTTTTAATTATTCCTCACAATCATTATTTATAATTATTTCCCAATCATTCAAAAACACATGTATATTTTAACATGCAACTTTAATTATTTCTCTGTTAATCTCACCAATTTGTTCTGTTTCAATATATTGTCATCACATTTGTGACATTTTTGTACTAATCACATTTTTGTAGAGATTACATGTCACAATCATCCAATCTGTTACATTTTTGGAGCGGATGCTGTTTATGATCGTCACAACCTTAGTCATCACATGATCTAAGCCTGTTATCTTTGGTGAATGATGCAATGGTAATGTAATGTGGATTTGGGGAAATTTGGGTCACCTTTGCGGCTCGCGATGAAGAATGTGTTACAGTCAGTCAAAGCTGGGGTGCCGTCCATTGTCTGATACCAGCTTTTACAACAGGAACATTTTCTCGGACATAGCTGACACTCATCTGGCAATCCTACTTGCCCCTAGTTGGACATTGGAGAGAGCAGAGATGGCTTCAGGGCTATTCTTCTCATATTTTTTTTCTGTCTTGTTAGCGGTGCACCTTTCAGTGCATCACCCTTAGAAATATTTTTTTTGCCCATTGTCAAAAAAGGGTGCAACTTTCAACAAAGCTTTGGTTGCAGCTTGGGACTTTTTTAACAGCCTAGTAAAAAAATTAAGCTATTGATACACTAAACTCTGTGGAGACTCATTTTTACAATGTTCCCTATGGGCGACTCATTGACTCCCTGCAGGCAGCCAGGCACCCGAAGGGAACCTTGTTGGCTACCCCTGCTCTAAACACGGACCTGGATCAATTGAGCCCTACTTTTCCTTTCCTGAATCCACTCTGTTAATTGTTTGGCAGGCACATCCTTACTGGTTGTAAAATAAGGTTTAGGGTTACATGTATACCTACCTGTCCAAAGGTAGGTATACATGGAGACACAACCAGGTACTCAAATGCCTTGGAACAATTAAAAGAAAGAGAACTGCTACCAATGCCTTGCCATCCAAAACATCGAACGCAGTTAACAAGGACAGAGAGGGCCTCCTCCACGGACCAGGAGCGGTCAAATGGAGCAAGCCCGAGACTGGGAGATGTTGGTGGACTTGGGCCAGCCGCTTACAGTCCAATCAGATATTGTCACTAACACCTTAAGACCAGACCTTATACTCTGATCCAACACCCAGCTGTCTACTTTGTAGAATTGACACTATACCCTGGGATTGCAGACATGGCATTTGAGGCAGAGCAAAGTGGCTGGAAAGCAAAAGTTTGACGTTTGGAGGTTGGCCGCAGGGGTTTCCTTGCAACATCCACCATCAGGTTGCTCAAAGATCTGGAGATCCACTGACAAGCCCTGTGTCTGACCACAAAAGAAACATCACAGACTGCAGAATGCTGCAGCCAATGGCTTTGGATCAGGAGGAAATCCCAACTGGGCCCCAAAATGCTAGGGACATGCACCCCGGTCTGATTGAACTGTGGTGGGCCTGCCTTAGAATTTCAATTTCAATTTCAATTTCAAATTAATTTTTATAGCGCCAAATCATAATATACACTACCGTTCAAAAGTTTGGGGTCACTTAGAAATGTCCTTATTTTTCAAAGAAAAGCACTGTTTTTTTCAATGAAGATAACATAAAATTAATCAGAAATACACTCTATACATTGTTAATGTGGTAAATGACTATTCTAGGTGGAAACGTCTGGTTTTAGAAGACTAATGGATGATTAGAAAACCCTTGAAAACCCTTGTGCAATTATGTTAGCACAGCTGAAAACTGTTTTGCTGGTGAGAGAAGCTATAAAACTGGCCTTCCTTTGAGCTAGTTGAGTATCTGGAGCATCACATTTGTGGGTTCGATTATACTCTCAAAATGGCCAGAAAAAGAGAACTTTCATGTGAAACTCGCCAGTCTATTCTTGTTGTTAGAAAGGAAGGCTATTCCATGCGAGAAATTGCGAAGAAACTGAAAATTTCCTACAACGGTGTGTACTACTCCCTTCAGAGAACAGCACAAACGGGCTCTAACCAGAGTAGAAAGAGAAGTGGGAGGCCCCGGTGCACAACTCAGCAAGAAGACAAGTATATTAGAGTCTCTAGTTTGAGAAATAGACGCCTCACAGATCCTCAACTGGCAGCTTCTTTAAATGGTACCCGCAAAACGCCAGTGTCAACGTCTACAGTGAAGAGGCGACTCCGGGATGCTGGCCTTCTAGGCAGAGTGGCAAAGAAAAAGCCATATCTGAGACTGGATAATAAAAAGAAAAGATTGATATGGCCAAAAGAACACAGACATTGGACAGAGGAAGATTGGAAAAAAGTGTTATGGACAGACGAATCAAAGTTTGAGGTGTTTGGATCACACAGAAGAACATTTGTGAGACGCAGAACAGGTGAAAAGATGCTGGAAGAGTGCCTGATGCCATCTGTCAAGCATGGTGGAGGTAATGTGATGGTCTGGGGCTGCTTTGGTGCTGGTAAAGTGGGAGATTTGTACAAGGTAAAAGGGATTTTAAATAAGGAAGGCTATCACTCCATTTTGCAACGCCATGCCATACCCTGTGGACAGCGCTTGATTGGAGCCAATTTCCTCCTACAACAGGACAATGACCCAAAGCACACCTCCAAATTATGCAAGAACTATTTAGGGAAGAAGCAGGCAGCTGGTACGCTGTCTGTAATGGAGTGGCCAGCGCAGTCACCAGATCTCAACCCCATTGAGCTGTTGTGGGAGCAGCTTGACCGTATGGTACGCAAGAAGTGCCCATCAAGCCAATCCAACTTGTGGGAGGTGCTTCAGGAAGCGTGGGGTGACATTTCTACAGATTACCTCAACAAATTAACAGCTAGAATGCTGTAATTGCTGCAAATGGAGCATTCTTTGACGAAAGCAAAGTTTGAAGAACAAAATTAATATTTCAAATAAAAATCATTATTTCTAACCTTGTCAATGTCTTGACTATATTTTCTATTCCTTTTGCAACTCATGTGATAAATAAAAGTGTGAGTTTTCATGGAAAACACGAAATTGTCTGGGTGACCCCAAACTTTTGAACGGTAGTGTACATTATCTCAAGGCACTTTATATTGAAGGTCAAGACCTTAACATTTCAATCCATCAGTTCCCACAATGAGCAGCACTTTGGCGACTGTGGAGAGAAACAACTCCCTCATTAACTGAAACCTCTAGCAGAACCAGACTCAATGTGGGCGGCCATCTGCCTCAACCAGTTGGGGTGAGCGGGGGAAAAATGGGGAGGAGAGGGGAGATGGGTGGAAAAGAGGGGCGAGAAGAGAGAGAGAGGGGGGAGGAGGAGGACAGGGAGAGAGAGAGGAGAGGGAGACCAGGAACACGTGTGCAGCATCAGCTATCAGCTCTGACTAGTTATAATGAAAAGAATAACAGTGAAAAGATGCTATTGATTATTATTGATAGCAGCAACAGTTCATATAGTAATTCAGTAATAATATATATTATATAATATTAATGATAATAGTTGTTATCCTGCAGCTCTGAAGTCGGAGATACCTGCAGAGAGAGAGAGAGAGAGAGAGAGAGAGAGAGAGAGAGAGACTATAGGAGGAAAAAGACACATAGTTAGTGACATGTAAATAAATGAATGTGGGGGCCGAGAGACAGAGAAAAGGGGAGAAGTGCTCATTGCATGATGGGAGTTCCCCCAGCAGTCTTTACCTATAGCAGCATAACTAAGGGATGGTTAAGGACTCACTTGATCCAGAACTAACTATAGGCTTTATCAAAGACACACATGTTAAGTTTAACCTTAAATGTAGAGATGGTGTCTTCCTCCCGAACCCAGAGTGGGAGCTGGTTCCACAGGAGAGGAGCCTGGTAGCTGAAGGCTCTGCCTCCCATTCATACTTTTACAGACACAAGGGAGCCTGTGTTTTGGGAGCGAAGTGATCTATTTGGACAATATGGTGTTATGAGCTCTTTGATCTATGAAGGGGCTTGATTGTTAAGGGCTTTGTATGTGAGGAGCAGGATCTAGCATTCTATTCAGAATTTTACCATGAACCAATGCAGAGAAGCTAAAACAGGAGTAATATGATCTCTCCTTCTAGTTCCTGTCAGCACTCGTGCTGCAGCATTTTGGACCAACTGGAGGCTTTTCACAGACTTACTGGGACATCCTGATAATAAAGAATTACAGTAATCCAGTCGACAGGGAACAAATGCATGGATGAGTTTCTCAGCATCCTTCTCAGACAGGATGTTCCTAATTTTCATAATATTGCGCAGGTGGGTCAAATGACATGTCCTGGTCAAACATAACTCCAAGGTTCCTCACAGTGGAGCTGGGGGCCAAACTAACACCATCCAAGGTGACTAACTGGTCAGACAGTGTTTCTCTGAGATGTTTAGGGCCAATTACAATGACCTCAGTTTTGTCTGATTTTAGAAGTTAAAGGTTCTGGGTCATCCAGGCCTTGATGTTCTTGAGACATTCCTGAAGTTGAACTAAGTGATTAGATTCATCAGGCTTCATAGATATGTAGAGCTGGGTGTCATCTGCGTAACAATGGAAGTGTTTGTGGTGCTTTCTGATGATGTTGCCTAAAGGGAGCATATACAGTATAAGGTGAAGACAGAAGGACAGAACCTTGTGTAACTCCATGACTAACTTGTGTGTGCATGGAGGAGTCCTTGTTAACATAAACAAATTGAAATTTATCTGATAAATATGATTTAAACCAGTCTTTCTTCCCTTCATGTTGTTCCAGTCTCTGTTACAAATATCTTTTGATCTATAGTGTCAACTGCGCCACTAAAATCCAAAAGGACGAGAATAGAGAAAAGTCCATTATCGGATGCCATGAAAAGGTCATTAGTAATTTTAACAGTGCTGTTTCTGTGCTGTGATGGATTCTAAATCCTGACTGAAAGTCTTCAAACAAACCATTTAAATGGTTACTATTTAAGTAATCACATACAGTAGCTGGTTAACAACAGCTTTTTCAACATCTGGATCAAGAGTGGGATTTTTAAGCAGAGGTTTAATTACCGCTACCTTAAAAGCTTGTGGTACGTAGCCAGTTAACATATTAATCTGATTTAATATGGAACTGTCAATTACGAGAAAAACTTGCTTTAAGTTCTAGTTGGGAAGTTAGTTAGTTCAGAAAGATCAATCGAGGAAAAGTGGTCCAAATACTAATCTGGTGCTAAAGGTGGTTCTACGGTTTCTGGACTAGACAATGTATCTGTGCTATTGATGGGGAGGAGGTGGTGGATTATTTTCCCTAATAGTTATAATTTTATTTGTGAAGAAGTTCATTAATAATTATTAATAGGAGATTCTGGCATTTCTTAGTGCTTTCTTGTTATTTATCAGGCTATCTCTCCCGGCTAGGTGAAAATCATCTTGGCTGGTGGAACACCACTTCCTCTCCAGCTTCCGTGATGTCTGTTTTAAAACATGTGTATGAGAATTATAGCATGGAGCTAATCTCTGATTTACTTTCTTCTTTTTCAGTGGGGGCGACAGCGTCAAGGGTTGTTTGTAATGAGGCTGCTGTTCTATTAACAAAGTTATCAAGTGAACTTTTGAGGTTTGAGGCTGTAAGGTTAATATCAGAGGAGTCAGTTCTTTAAATTTGTTTACAGTATTATCAGATAAACAGATTATGATAGAATTTCTTTCCAGAATCAGTGTAGTCAATAATTTTAAATTCAAATTTATTTAAAAATGGTCAGACAGAAGAGGGTTTTGGGGAAATATTGTTACATTTTCAATGTCTATGCCATATGTCAGCACAAGATCAAGAGTGTGATTTAAACAGTGAGTGGGTTTATTCCCATGTTGAGTAAAACCAATCGAGTCTATTATTGAGTTCAATGCTGAACTAGACGTTGGCAACATCTACCTGAATGTTGAAATCACAGATTATAATGACTTAATCTGCCTAAGAACTAGCTCAGATAGAAATTCAGAGAATTCAGATAAAAATTCAGAGTAAGGTGCAGGCGGACGATATATGATAACTAGATGAACTGTTTTATGTGATTTCAGGCTTAGATGCGCAAGGCTGATGATGAGATTTTCAAATAAGTTATAATTTCCTTTAGGTTTAGGGTTGATAGATAAGTCAGATTTAAAGATTGCTGCGACACCTCCACCTCCACCTCTGAGTATTAAAATGGGTGGGGGGCGTCACAGTAAATCGAACTGATGGTCAGTAATCAGATCATTTATGAGTAGGGACTGGGATTGAGTGACCTGATATTAAATAAACTATATTCTATTTTTTGGTACTGATATAGTGGTTGCATTAACTTGTATTAGGTTTATATGTATTACTCCTCTCTTGTTTACTTTTGATATAATGAATTTAGGTGGTCGGGTGGCAGTCACAGCTTTTATAGGATATTGTGAGGGTGACTGCTAATAGATGCGCAGAGAAGTATGTAAGACTTCAACTCTGCCTCCTGGTCTCAATTCCGGACTCTCATGGTGTTGACCGTCTACTTAACTTTGACATATTTCTAGATTTGAGATCATTTTAAGTGCTTGTTTTCCTACCTTTGATAACTAATAACATGAACATGAACTTTTCCCATATGGTTGATTTCATTGTATCCTCAAGACTGATCAATTTTAAAGGGCCTGTTTTTAAAAATAAATCATTTCCTGTAACACACTCTATTGCCTATTGCCCTAAGATATATTATGAGCTCATGTGAAAAAACATAAATTCTTCACATGGTGTTTTGAAAAGAATGGACAGAATATTATTAACAAAGCCATTCAACAGCTTATTTAAAATCAGTGCTTAGCATTAAAATGGATTCAAACTATTCGAGAAATTTCCAAAAAAGCACAAAATAACAGATTCAACACCAACATCACTAAGAGTAAAAGTTGAGCATCACTCATTATTGACATGGTCTGCACTGTGGCTGCCACTCTCTCCTCCATGTGTGTGTCTGTGTTTGTGTGTGTGTTTGTGTGTGTGTGAATAAATTCACAGCATCCTGTTTTCCGTTAGCCACTTGCTGATCACTAAGTGAGAGCCCATGGGGCTTCACCCACAGCAGCACCACTATACCCTGCCAAACCACGCAGCACGCCAAACCATACATGACCATGCCAGAGACATTCTGAGTTCTTTTCTGTGATTTATCTGCAACCTTTCATTGAAACTGTTCTTTTACTTTGAGCTCTTGTCTGAGTCTTGCATTTGGGCATGGTTTCTGTTCCAGTCCATATCAATTATATAGAGTAAATAAGCCATTTTGAATGAACCAACGGAGATACCCGGTGGCGCAGCTCATATCTTCCACAGAGCATTCATCGTTGTTATCATCATTGTATTGTCTAATCATGGTAGGACAGCTGATATGGTCCAGAATGCTCTAGACACACAAACACCAAGCAGACAAGCAATCTTGAAAAAAAATATTTTCCTTGACTGTTAATAGTCCCCTTAACACTTAACTTCCAGCAAAGGCCCAAACTACATGTCCAATAATAACTATTTATGTCTTGAGTCAACACAGCACTCTACTCCCTTGGAAAGATAGCTGAAGCTACATCTGGATGTTCACTAATGAGAGACCACAACGTAGTCTCTTTAAGTCCTTTTCATATTTGTTTTATCTGCCTCATGATCCCTCCAATTCCTAAGTGAGAGGACAATAGTCGTTAAAATAAAAAAAAATGTCATCCTCGGTTGTCATTTATCATCACAGGAAGGTTCCATGCATGACACAAGGTGTCAACACTCACCTTTTCATTAGAGAGTTCAGAGCTCCCTTTGAGCTTTAACACACAATATGGACAAATGTAGACACAATCTAAAGGAATCTAAAACATGTTAGAATAAAAATCATGAAGTTAGCAAAAACACACACCAGCTGAATTTTCTCCTGTAGATCAAAATCTGGATAGTCCCTGATTACTATGGTGGCAGTTTCAGCTATGCCTCCACACAGGATGTGAACAACAGGTTGGCTAAAACCTGTCAGTGCTGGACCTCCATGCTAAAAACAATGGCCTGCCATCAGAAACAGGTCACTCTCATGTCACAAGTATCTTTAATGATATGATCGTGACCTTAACATTTTAGCAACTCTGTCATTGTATAGAAAAAGAGACATCCATAGGTATGTATAATCATATTGTAATTAGGTTTTAATTAGGGATTTTATAAAGTGCAGCATTAACACATATATTATTAAAATGTATTAAAGGTTATTGAAGACATCCGACGAAAGCGTTTCACTTCCTTTGATGAACCTTTAAGATGACGAGAGTGTAAGGGAGAATAAAACCATAGGGTGGCAGTAATGCAACACCGTGGAGGCCAACTGCCGTAAATCCTCAGAGAAGAAGAAGTAACGCGCCTCTTGATTTGCATTTGTTTCTGCTTCTTCCGGTCACCTGACCCGCTGGATTGTTCACCGACGCGGGTCTTTCAGTGTTGGAAAGCGATAGTAACCTCGTTAGATACACAGAAGCCTCTCTCAAAGACTGTGGATACATTTTACTGATACTGATTATTATATACAACATGTCTGCATGGACTGTAGGAAGACGACGCGATGCTCACAGCAGCCAAGACGACGAAAGGTACGCTTTAATGTAGTTTTAGCCGCTGTAAGCACTATCACTACGAGCTGCCACCGTGCCTGCCCCTTTGTTAGGTTCCCAAAGAGGAGCTCCTCTCGCCTGAGAACGTGTTAGGAATGTAAGAGGATGTAACTTGTTCAGTACCGCTGTCTGTGAAGCACCAGCCTTTGTGTTAGCTTCTTGTAGTGACTGAGCTAGTAGCCATGTAGTAGCCACCTGAGTTTGGTTTGCGGAGAAAGAATGGATGTAGCGGTAAACGGTGAAAGGAGTACATATGTTCGCCGCACTAAAGTAACGACCATACGAAGCGAAGTGGACGAAGTCTGTGCGTTGCCGACAGTATTCATTCGGGACAAAACTTAGTCGTGCTGGCGATCAGGCCTCACAGGCCCCGAACAGACTCTGTGGGACGAAGGAGGCACACACACAGACGGTCAGAACAATCGGAAGGGGTTGGCGGGAGACTGTCTAAAACCTGCCGACCCTGGAATTCGAGTGCGCCCGTATTCAGACCTTTATGGTACACATTGAAACGGCCCAGGGCAGCTGACAAGAGCCATCTCCAGGCACCTGAGGCACATTAAGTTCGAGACCTTCACAATCATAGAGAAACCCAACATTTGTCACAATGAGCAAGCACTCAATGATTATAAATCGGATTTAGCGCGAGAATAAACAAGCAGCTGTTTCCGATTTAATATATATATATATATGAATGACATGACGCCCGCTTGCTTTTCATTTCCCCGCCTATGTTAACAGATGAGAGCTGGAACACCGGCTGCGGTTCAGCCGCGGAAGTCGAGCTGCTCTTCTCTCGACGATTTTCTTTTCCCGCGTTCCGCGCGCGCTTCACAGCAGATTAGACAGAGAAAATAATCTTTCAACACCGTTTCAATGTTTAATAACCCAATAAAGGGCTATCTTTATCCGTTGAATATGACACGAACATATATTTGCATGTAGCCTACTTTAATACATAAATTTGTTGTGAAATATTTGGAAGATGCACAGCTTCACACTGTATAGTACTGGTATTTATTTATATACACAGGACTTGTTTAATACAAAGAGAAATAACAGAACCCTCAGAAAGGCTGTAGTAATATTGAAGTTGAACCACTGACAACCGCGATTCGCACCCATTTCGCGACTGTGCATCTCTAAACAGTCTATCAATTTAGGGGGAAAAAACAAAGTTAGACGGCCCACACCTGTAACTTGAAGTGAATTGACGTCTAATACTATCTACTCTTTATAGCTGATACTAGCATTTCTTCCTTAAGTGGTGTTGCCTCATGATTTTGCAATAAGTACATCCTCAACTACTTGTACAACAGGTACTTTTACTGTGTAGTTTTGGTGTGATTCACTGCCAAAATCTCTTATATTGAACAAAATTCAGCTTGTTCATCTAACTTTGATGTGGGATAAAATATTTTTCTTCCATTGAAACACGTGTCTTAGAAATACATTATTGTTTGTTTAAATCCAGCATTTTCTTATGTCTTCCCTGCATAGGATCACTGGCCCGCCTCGGGGATCCCACTGCAGGAAGAGAGGGATCGATGGAAACCTGCGGGCCAACAGAGAGGCAGAAGGTAGTGACAGGGAAAACAGCAAGCACACTGACAGCAGGTGCAGATACTCCGACAACAGACATGCCAGGTAAGAGTATATGCCTACAATAGAAGACAAAAATTATATTTGTGGAAGTTCAGCATATTTACATATTGATGAATATATTGTCGAAAAAACCCAACACCTTTTAGACTTAAAAATGATTGTAATTTATTAGTGTTGTTTAGGGCCAGTGTTTCAATAAGAAGTCCTTTATTAGCCCCGCAATGAGGAAATTTGCAATATTACAGCAGCAAAAAGACATCAGCAGTAATAGGTAGAAATATATATATATATAGAAAAATATGAATGGAGTTAAACTAATATATACAGTGTAAAGAAATATATTATGTGAGAATATGTACAGTGAATGGATGCACATGAACTGTTTATATTGTACAGACAGATTAATATAGCACAGTGATTATAGCACAGTTGAGAAATGTTAAAGTGCAGTCCATAATGGTGGTGCAAGTAGTTTTACTAAGAGCAGAGCTGGTTGTACAGTCTCACTGCTGCAGGAAGGAACGACCTGCGATACCTCTCCTTCAGACACTAAGGGTGTACATTCTGTTGCTGAAAGAGCTACCCAGTGCTGTGATGGTGTCCTGCACTGGTTGTCCATCAGAGAAGACAGCTTCACCATCATCCTCCTCTGTCCCACCACCGTCACCTGTCTGGATGGAGCTGGGGCTAGGCTGGTGGTGGTGGGTGACTGAGAGCTGAGTGCTGTGGAAGAGGAGGTTGGGTAGTGTACTGGGGGTGCAGGGTAGGGGGAGGGGCAGGTGCCTGATCAAACCTGTTGAAGAATGTGTTCAGGTCATTTGCCCACTTCTGACACCACCTCTTCACTGTGCGGGTCACAGCTGGTTGCCTGTGCACCAGAGGTTTGTACACAGGCAGGAGATGAACCAGGTTGTGATCAGATCTCCCAAGGGGGGGAGAGGGTGTTGAGCCTCTTTGGTGTTGGCATAGAAAAGGTCCAGTGTTTTATTGTCTCTTGACGTGATGTACTGGGTGAAGTTGGGCAGAGTGGAGGATGGAGAGGCATGATCAAAGTCCCCAGAGATGAGGAGGAGAGCCTGTGGGTGCAGTGTCTGCAGCCTGCTCACCACAGAGTGCAGGACATCACAGGCTGCATCAGCGTTAGCAGAGGGCGGAACATACGCAGCTATCGCGATAACATGTTAGAATTCCCAAAGTATAGTATAGTGGGGTCTCATGCTAACGGCTAACACCTTAATGTCCCGACAGCAGTGCTGTTCTTTAATAGTGATGTGCCAGAGTTACACCATCTATCATTCACAAACACTGCCAGCCCTCCTCCTTTCCTCTTACCGCTCTCATCTGTCCTGTAGAAGTAACACTGACATGTCAAGAGAGTTTGTTGTGTTAAGGAGCAATTCTCCAGCCTTTACCATTTTCATGTCTGAAAATGGCTCATGTTTTTCAGTGATTCTCCCTGCGCCAAAAAATTTGCTAAATCATACAGAAGCTGAAAATCTGATTCATGCCTTAATTTGTAGTTTACTGGATTACTGGGATGACGTTTTGAATGTCCTCCCAAAGAAAATAATGGAGAAACTACAGCTCACTCACAACTATACAGCTCAGCTGTTAACCAGAACCAATAGAAGACAACACATTAGTCCATTTCTACCTGCTCTGCGCTGGTTGCGTGTAACACTGAGGATTGACTTTGAGGTTCTCATTTCATACACGGCTCTGAATGGGTGGGAACCGAGTTAAATAGCTGACTCTTTAGTTAACTATGTCCACTCCAGAAACGTGAATTATCTGCCGCAAGTCTATTAGAGCAGTGGTCGCCAAGCCGTCGATCGCGATCTACCGGTCGATCTCCCAGTCTTCACTGTCTCTGGACTCACTGGCTGTCGTCGCGCCGCAGATCAGCTGTGTGTCGGTTGTCTGTTTTTCACACGCGCTGTGTGTCCGCTACTGGCGGCGGAGTTGCAGGTTTATCTCCTGCATTTCCTTCAAGAACAAGTTGGTTTATGTACTAAACTAAATGTCAGGACTCTACGGTATGAAGATGCGCATCTTTCGGTCTGTCGATAACAATCAAAGACCCGTTGGAACAAATGAGTGGATTCAGAAGGTGAAACGCTGGAGTGCTTTCACTTTGAAATGGGTTCGGGAAGTGATGTTAATACATTTGTGTCATAAACAGATAAACATTGTGGTTCACAGCAGAATAAACCAAGAAAATTATCTTACCTGAGTTTTAATGTGTTTCTGATGAATTTATGTCACAAACAAATGGTTGCAACACTTTCTGTATGCCTTTTCAAAAATAAAAGCACTCCAGCGTTTCTGTTAATGGAATCCATTCCCTTGTTTAAAAAGGGTTTTTTATTGTGACATGTTTGCAAGAGCGGAAGATGCACAACTTCATACTGTGTAGTACTGGTATTTATTTGAGTACAAGGCAATAATCATATTTGTGGCCATATTCAAATCAAAGCCTATATGTAAAAACTTTGTACTGCAGTAGCAGCTCCTCTGCAGAACATGATGTGGAACTGAGAAGCTACATATTGTGCATTATGAATAGATATTAATTTGAATATTGTGCATTGAATAGAAAAAGTTGCACAACTGCCCTTGTTTGTGTATATTTATTTCTTGTACATTCAGCCTTTAACACAAATTGCAAAAAATAATAAATATGACCCTCCTAAGTGGGTTTTTTGGAAGATGTCAGGGTGGTAGATCTCGGCTTACGTTTGGAATTAAAAAGTGCCGCTAGATATCAGAGAACCTAGTTCAGTGAATGTCTTTAAAAATAAAATAAAACTTAAAACCTTTGTCTTTGATCTTGCCAGCACTCCTGCACTCTTAATTATTATTTTTTTATCACTTTCCTTCTTTTAACATGTTATGTTTTTTTAAATCAGTTCTCTTTTTATTTAAATGACATTTCAAAGTATTATATTTTTTATTTATAGTGTATGTAAAGAACTTTGAGCTGCATTTCTTGTATGAAAGGTGCTATACAAATAAATGAAAACAATTATTATGCATGAAGCTTCAGGTTTTATCAGTCATTTGGTCCTAAGCTCCAACATAATGTTGAAACTAACTCTGCAGCAATGGAAAAAGCTTTAGAGCTACATATTTGCACATCTCTGCCTATACAGGGGGAAACCATTTTTAGATCCAATTTTTTAATTAAAAATGAAAGACCACAGTTGATTACATAACCATATTCGCTGTTAATGTGCCTGTCGTGTTTATGCTAACATATATGGTCTTGTGTTTCCTCCCTAGTTTCACCACTCCCGAGAGTGCAGGCCCGGTGTCTCGCTGTGGTAGACAGGCTGACTGGGGTAGCCAGGTGGAGAATGATGAGATGAGGAGGGACGTACAGAGAGACATACAGCGGTAGCCTTCCTGCTTTTGTTTTAGTGATTTTAACTTATTGGTTTAAAGCACTACTGTTACTGAGTTCTAAGCATCACTGACATGTGCCTTGTGTTCAGTTACAGGAGGAAGATACTGGGTGCAGAGGTTACCCAGAGAGAGAGAAAGACCTCCTCTGGCTCTTCTGGGAGGTATGTGGTATATGGTACATGTATGATGACAAGGTGGAGGTTTTACTGACATTAAGTGTTGAGTTTTAACTCAGTCAGAAAGTGAATAAAGGTGTCTGTCCTTGTTTCCATATGTCTCAGGTTCTCCAGCCCATTAGCACTAAAATGCAGACTTAAACAGAACCAGCAGCTTTTCCTAACTTCTCTGTTTTAGAAGCTGAAAAACAAGTCCTTATGACGGGCGAAAAAAGTAGCAGATGTTTCAGAATGAAGATACTCGAGCAGATGTACAGTCTTGAATTCGGAATCAGGCTGCTATTTAGTGGTTCCATTCACAACGAAAACTTTGTTATACTTACAGTCTTGTATGTCTTAATATGCTCAAACCTGTCTGCTGCAGCTGTGACTCCAGAGAGGGAGAAAACATCGAGACAGATGAGGCTGTGTTGTTACGGCGACAGAAACAGATCAACTATGGCAAGAACACATTGGCCTATGACCGATACATCAAGGAAGTTCCAAAGTAAGTTCACAGAAACATACAGACACCCTCAATTAATACAAATCTGAAGCTATCATGAACACAGCTCTATGAAAAGTAAAAAAATAGTGAGGATCATTTCAAAAATTTAGATATGAATAGGTTGTTGCTCAGGAAGTAGAAAGAGTCTTCTACTAACCAGAAGGTCGGTGGTTCAATGGCTTCTCCATTCCGTGCGCTGAAGTGTCCACGGGCAAGATACTAGGGCTGCACGATATTAGGAAAACATGCGATAACGTTGTTTAATATTGCGATGATGATATAACTTGCGATAAGTAAACAAACGGTCCCTGCCTACGGATGCAGGCCAACACCAGGGAGCCATGCACATCTCCATTAAGTCCACATAAACTGTTAATTTGGGGTCTTTTCATACATGTTTGGTCAATGAAAAGTTTTTTTTTATTTTTTTTTTACAGTTGTTCAATAACTTTGTCAGTTATTTACTGCTCCTCTCCTCGCGCGTCAAGACAAACTGAGTGTGCCCTGACATCTCCTCCAGCTCTACTTTTCCCTGAGGTTCTGGGATCATAAATTAGCGACAATTCTTTTATAAAATCAACAGCTTATAGTGATGAATTTAAATCTTTTTTCTCTATTCTCTATTTATTCTCTTCTTCCACACAATGATTCACTGATGGAAAAACCTGCCAATGGTCAGAATATCTTTAATTTATCATCTACGGCAGCAGGGCTCCATCTCATTGGCCAAATATATTGACATGCAGGGCGTATATGCATTCAATTAAGGGTTAAAAGAGGTCAATGTTTTTTGATGTTACTCGGGCATCCAAGTGTTTTTTTAAGTAGTTCCTTAATCATTGGTCTTTGATGTTTACAGTTATGAAAGTATATTTTCAACCAGTCTGCTAAAGACTAAAAACCTGAATCAGATCAGTATTTGCTATGACATCCCTTTGTCTATGATTTTTAGATCAGTTCTCTGTGGGGATCAGACACAGTAATGCTTTGAAAAGTAATGGAAAGTAATGTTTGATCTAACTGCTCTTACAAGTCTTGTGTTCAATAAATGAGTAAAATGTGAAACCCATCTGTTTCCAATGTATCCTCTTTCCCATTTTGATTCCAGACACATGCGTCAGCCGGGTGTTCACCCAAAGACCCCCAATAAGTTCAGGAAGTACAGTCGTCGCTCTTGGGATCAGCAGATAAAACTGTGGAAGGTCAAACTGCACGCCTGGGACCCCCCAACAGTGGACTGCCAAGATAAAGTCCTCGATAACATGTGGGAAAATTAGGACTTCAGCTAACAATTATTTACTTACGAACAATGAGTTGTTTAATCTGACCAACAGTCCAAAACTTCACTGAAATTTAATTTTAGATACAGTATGACAGAAGGTAGTACACCCTGCCTTTTTATGAGGGTGTTTCATATTTTTCAGTATAATTGATTCAGAGCGAGGGGCATACAACACAATTCTCTCTCTCTCATGGGAGAGAACTGAGTTGCACCCTAAAGCTAAAGCAAGATACAACTCACTTTAAGCCCAGGAAGACCATATTGTGCACATATTGTCTCGATCAGCTTATGGTTTATTTTTCTTGACATCTATTTTTCCAGTGAGGAGCTGGGCCTTGATGACATCATGGACATTGAGCTGGACTTTCCAAACCTTTCTGACTCCCAGAATGTCCCATCCTCTCTGACCTCACACAGCCTTTCACTGGAGGTGAGATTGATTACTTCTGTTCAGTAGAAGCATACACATGGTAATGACTACAATTGTTGAAAGGGAACTTGAGTTCTCTTTATTCAATGGATCTCCTCTGAGGTTCTCTTAATCAGAGCTCTGCAAGTAGTCCAAACATGCAAAAAGTTCAAAATATACATGTATGGATATAGTTGTTTTCAGTAATAAAAAATCTGATTCTTTTATCTACTGTATCTTTATATGTCGGCAGAGATCCCCACTGAAAGCAAGGGTTATAACAAGTTTTTCTGTTGCTTGTGTTCTCTTGCTTAGGGTGATGATTGTTTGGGTACCCCAGTTAAAATACAGAAGACAGAAACTACGGTGGAGCTTGACACGGTGTAGCTCATCATCCTGCCCATTTCCAAACATAGATGTTGACACACATCTCCATTGGTTTAGCTGTTTCCCTGCAACATCTCTCACTTCATGTTACCCTGAATGACTGTTCCAGGTACCACCACCTGGGGGTAATGCCACACACAGCATCACAATTCTGTGTATCTCAGGTGGTTGGTATTATTTGGTTCAGCACTGACATTAGCATTTCCATTTGTACTAGTGCTTCTTAACTCATATGGTCTTTCAAAGATAATCTGCTCAGGGAGTCTTTTCTTATGGTTTCACTTTCCAGTTGCATGTTAAAGCAAGTTTCTGTCAATTTCAATGGATTAGGGTTTGTTCTTTACAAAAAACACTTGTAGCACTGATCTGTGGTTCTGCAGACATCCCGGTTTGTCTGTGCAAATCTTAAAACACACACTGCGTGTACCTGGTAAATATGAGGCAAGAATAAATGGAAATGAACTGAACTCTGAAGGTTCTCTAAATATTCAAAAGAAAATGGGTAAACCAAAATTAAAGTATTTTCCTTTTATCGATTGATATTTTCAAGATTCTTTTTCGTGTAGAATTTTAACTGGTGCATTACTGCAGTGATACTGGGCTTTGATTTGTTTTTACATTGGGTTCTTTTTTAATACAAATGTTACTATGTTTTGTATTGCTTTTTCCTTCAATGTGAAGTCTTTCCAATAAAATGAAAAAGAGAACTGAATTGTCTTGTCTTTTAGGAGCAAAACTTTGATGGTCTTGTTGTGACTGAACCTTTAAAAGCAAAGTCGATACAAAAAGGAAAAAAGAAGTCAGGCTGAAAATGCTGAGTCACACAGACAAAGTCAAGAGAGTTTGCGGTGATAACAGCTGATAGCGGTGTCGATGTGATGTAAACAAAATCACGTGATCTCTGCAGCAAAATTTGTTACATTAGTGTCTGTCTGCTGCTCCACCCATCACCTGAGTCCTGCAGAGAATTTGCTACTGTTGTGAACGTGACTGAGCAAAGAATCTTCCGCTGTGCATGTGTAAAATGAACTCAGGAGAGAGTTGGGACCCAATTTTGCAGAGATCCTCCACAGCAGATGCTGAACCTGACAAATTGTAATTTGTGAATATGGTCTATACAAATAACATTTGATTGCTACTATTGATTACTGACAGCATATAGAATTTGTTTTTACTTAAATGTATATTTCACTTTAATTAGTCATGTGTTTTCTGTTGCAGGGGGGATTGATAGTAAAATGGTATATGGTCTGTATTTATATAGCACTTTTCTAGTCTTGATAACCACTCAAAGCGCTTCACAGTATTCACCCATTCACACTCACATTCATACAGTGCATCTAGGGCCATCATTTTTTTTCTATGAGAATGGCGGTTTCATTTCATTTAATCAGCCTTACATGACTCCTTTCTATCTCGCTCATGCTGATGCACTCAAACTGGGATAAAAAAACATTTTTATTTAAAAAATTTAAACAAACATGTTAATTTGCATATAGTAGGATACAATCAGGGCTCTGTGCTCGGCCCAATTTTATTCTCATTATATATGCTTCCACTCGGAAACATTATCAGGACACTGTAAATTTCCACTGCTATGCGGATGACACCCAGTTATACTTGTCAATAAAACCTGAACAATGTAATCAATTAACTAAACTGCAAGCATGTCTCAAGGACAATTTTCTCTTATTAAACTCAGATAAAACAGAGGTTCTAATACTTGGCCCTAAACACCGTAGAGATACATTATCTAATGATATAGCTGCGCTAGACGACATTGCCCTTGCTTCCAATGAAACAGTCAGGAACTTGGGAGTGATCTTCGATCCTGATTTGTCCTTTAATTCACACTTAAAACTAATTTCTAGGACCGCCTTTTTCCACTTGCGTAATATCTCAAATCAGACATGTCCTTTCCCAAAAAGATGCAGAAAAACTAATCCACGCCTTTGTTACATCCAGACTTGATTATTGTAATTCCTTATTATCAGGCTCCAGCAGTAAATCGTTAAAGACTCTGCAGCTTGTCCAAAATGCTGCAGCACGTGTCCTGACAAGAACCAAGAAAAGAGACCACATTTCTCCTGTATTAGTTTCACTACACTGGCTTCCAGTTAAATCTAGAAAATAATTTAAAATTGTCCTACTCACCTTCAAGGCCCTTAATAATATGGCACCATTATACCTTAAGGAGCTGTTAGTACCTTATCAACCCACTAGAGCAGTGCGCTCCCGGAACTTTCCTCCTCGTCCTAAAGTCTCTAAAAGTAGAGTAGGAGCCAGAGCTTTCAGCTATCAAGGTCCTCTCCTGTGGAATCATCTCCCACTTTCAGTTTGGGAGGCAGACACCATCTGTAATGCAAGAGTAGGCTTAAAACCTTCCTTTTTGATAAAGCTTATAGTTAGAGCTGGTCCAGGCTTGTCCTAGACCTGCTCTTAGTTATGCTGCTATAGGTCTAGAAGGTCGGGGGACACATGACACACGGAGCTTCTCTTCCCAGCTTCTCCTTCCTCTTCTCAATCGTTATCATATCAAAGAAATGAATATCTCATCAATACATGTTACTGACTTGACTTCTTCCCCGGAGTCCCTTTGCCTTATCGTCCGCAGATCCAGGGCCGCGGCTGTGGCCACATCGTGGATTATGATCTGTGGATCGCGTATCAGAGATCGTAATGGTGGATCCAGTATGGGGCGGATTCTGTATCATGCTGGCTGATCGTGATAATAAAGGCAGATCCTTTATCGTGTTGGCACCTGATAATGGTGGTGGACCACGACCGAGGTGGCAGCTGATGATGGATCCTAATTAGTAGTTTTTCCTTTCTCTTGTTGAGGGTTAAGGGCAGAGGATGTCACACCTTGTTAAAGCCCTATGAGACAAACTGTGATTTGTGAATATGGGCTATACAAATAAAATTTGATTGATTGATTGATTGAATCACATGTGGTCACAGGAGACACATTCAGGACATTTTAATATAAGCTATGAATACTAGCATTGCACTACTTCATTAAGAGCAGTTATTCAAAACCTATATCACCCTTGTCAAAAGGTACTGCCCCCCCCAAATATTGAACCTGCAATTTAACATGCAATTTTCTTTTTTCACATTGCTGTGAGGGCTTTGTGGCCCTTCTCTTCTTTTCTGAAATGTGTGAACTATAGTGCAGTGCCCAATTTAAACCTGCTTGTTTATAATGAGTTGTTTGCTTGGCCTGTATTAATGCTCCGTAGCTACTTCAGAGTTATTCCTTATCTTTAGTGAGCCCTCCAAAAACCGAATATATTCTCTCACTTTTAATTGTTTGTTTGCAGAGCTTTTTATAAACAGAGTGAAGTTGGCAAACTTTGCATTCATCCTACCGGGTGTATTTGCTATGAAGATTTTAAATACATATATTTATTGACATCACTTCCTGTTTCTGTCTGCATTGTGTTTGAATACATTTAGCCATAATAGCTGTGTGTGGACTGTAAACTGCAGCATTTACATTTAAGGGAAGACATCCATCGACTGACGTCTGATCTTCAGGAGAAGGATCGGCTGATTGCAATATGATCCGGCCTTTCACATTATAGTTATAACATTGAAATAAACATATACATGGATGCCTCCTCATGCTTGTTGTGTTCTTCATTAGTGCCTGCTTACTATGACAACAAACAATGTGCCTGGAACAGTTAACTGTTAATACTGGTAGACTTCAGTATGAAGCTTCCCGTTGGTGTGGAAACAAACAAATCAATTTATCTTAATTTGTACTGATGAATATGGAGTTTAAAACTGTTTTCAGACATTTGGGACATTTATGTAGTATTACTGGTCGAATTAATCTTTTGCACAGAAGCCGGACCCTTCTCGTTGATCGAAGACTGTATCTCAACGGCTAGAGCCAAGGCAAAACAAATTTCCTACTTGCAGTCCTCCAGTCTTGCTCTAATGTCACCACGACTGGCCTCCTGCATGATGTCTCTGATGGTATCGTCTTCTGCAACTACACTTCCCTGGCAGGCCTGACACTGAGCCATTCTGCCCGGAGGGTTCATCCACCAAGGAAATTTCTCTGACTTTGAGATGGATGCAGTGGCACCTGGCAACACTATCAACATCGCTACCACACTAGCCTGAAAGTGACAACACTGTCAAATGATCCCGAGGTCTGCATGGAAATTGGACGCATGACTCCAGTCCATAGCTACACTCTTTTAGGAGGGAGTCCCTTCACCTCCTTCAACTTTCACGAACTACTTCATTGCCCTGATGGATAAGGGTCTGTTCCGTCCTGGCATGTACAGCATGTTTTGATGCATTTCCCACTATATGCAAAAGAAAGGAGGGAGCTATTTATAGCAAGAGGAAAACTGGGTATAAGAAGGAGAGAGCTAGGGAAGTTTTGCACTTCCTTAAAACTACAAATTTATATCGCAAGATATAAGTTTTAAGGGCATAAACTGCAGTGATGTTTCCATACCAATGGGAGGCAGCAATGCAGTAAATAGAGCCTAGTCTGCCGGAAAGAAGAAGAAGAAGAAGAAGAGTAGGAAGCGAACGATAAGTGAAACAGAGGAGACAAGCTGTGCAGGCTCAGTCGATAAGATTTTGTGACTAAAAACACCGAGGACCATGCTGAGGGCTTGTCTGAGAGGAGCTAATGCTACAGCCTGGGTAAGACCCGCAGCCCAACTCTCCGGAGGCACAGTGAGCGCCATGTTGGCATTAGCGTGTTGTCATTCAGTGACCCACAGCCTTGCTCAAGGTTCCACGGTGGCTCACAGTGACAAGGCCTGGACACACCGAACCCAACTAACGTTAGACTAACATTGAATTAACTTTGGACCGTATAAATAACGCGACTCGGTACTGACGTTGTCATGAGGAGAGAACACAATTCCAGAGCTAGCTGTTAGCTTCCAGTGACAGATGGCTAAGCGAACGGGTTGAGCCCGTGTTTTGGGTGGGTGGAAGGAGGGTGTCTTTCACTAGTCAGTATGTGTCAGTAAAAGAGCAGACGACTATAATACCGATATGTTCAAGTCCCTCTCTGTCTGGCACTCCACTTCGTAAAGCGGCCTCACATGTGCGCCTCAGATTTTGTTCGGACCAGCCCTTTGAAGTCCTGGTCAAATTCTATATTTTTATGCTAATTGACTTTGATAGGCTGTGTAATGCACAGAAGCAGCCTGCGTGTGAGAAGGACTCGAACTGAATCTCAGGCAAATGTAGTCATTTTTATCTTTTAAAAAACATTGGTAATATAGAGTTAGGGCTGGTAATAACCTGAACTAAATATAGGTTTGTGTGCATGAAGTAATAACATGTGCTGGTTATTACATTGTGACTTTTTGATAACTATTATAACACTGGATGCATTTGTGGGAGTGGGATTTGGACACTCTTTGCATCCCCTTTGCAGTAAGTTTGAGTGCAGCCAATAGAGCAGAAACCCTCACCGCCCACCCAGGCATGGGAACAGCACCAGTATATGTAAAATAATAATAATATGAACATACTATTTGTTTCTATAGTGTCTTTCATACAGGAAATACAGAAAATACTTTACAATGGAGAAATTACATTTATCGAACGCTTAACATGACAATTTCTGCCAGACTGCAACTCTACCTTTTGCAGAGTTTAGAAAGATGTGAGATTCCTTGCTTGTAGCAAAGAAAATATGCTTCATTCTTTCCTGCGAAACATCATCTGACATCCGTTTGTGCAGGTTATTTGCGCTCTACACGAGTTCCCTTCAAAATGGTTTATTTGACATTATGGAAAACAAACCTGAATTTACAAATCAGTCAACTGTACTAAATCATCTGAAACACAGAGGCAATTTCTGGCAGTAAACAGTTTGCTATGCAGTTACTTTTATTTGTATTTGTAAATTGTCTTGTCACATACGGATACAGATTTTTCTTTTTATCAGAATGTATAAAGAAAAGTGGAAACAACTTTTAGATTTTTCTCTCTCCATGACACTCTCCTTGTACCTCTTTTGCCCTATGTTAAGAAGAGCTGTGGGAGAACCCCTCTAAACAATCTGCAGCACTGCCGGCATTACACAGCAGGAGAGTGACCAGGTAACACACACACACACACACACACACACACACACACACACACACACACACACACACACACACACACACACACACCCTTTGATAATGTGAGAAATGATCACATAACAATCCTGTCTATCCTTTGTTCTCCTCTTCCGTCACAGTGGTACTGCTAAAGTGGTTGCTGCTGGCTTGGTGACTGTAGGTGGTGGCATTGGAGGTACAATACTTTACGCCAAATGGGACCACAAGTTCAGGGCAGCCATAGAGAACAATGTTCCATACTCCGACTGGCTGTTGGGTCTGGCTTTGGGACCTAAAGCACAGGATGGCAGCCTCCCATTCAAGAAACAGGTCAGGATTTATGCAGTCTTGGGTCAGGATGGATTCACATCCGGTTTTTGCAATATTGTAGATGTTTTCTCTTCCTCATTTGATCAGTAAAATCAATTTCTTAGCAGGGCTGGATATCAGAACTCAATACAGTTCCCCTGAAGTAGTTCAATTTTATTCTTCAAATCACGTCACATCATGTAAATACTAGTTCTGCATAAAGAGCTTCTCATAATTTATCCTTGGATCTTAAATTTCGTGTGCATTCAACAAGTGAGCAATACTGTTACGTCTTCTTGCATATTAAATAGTGTGAAGTCGCATTATTTCCTGGTTACATAACTGTTGACCAAGAATTTATTTTCCTGGACAAATGTAAAATGAATAAAAGATGATGGAGCTAAACTGATTATTTGTCAGTTTAGACTGTCAGGCCTCTGTTAAAATGGCTGCTGTTTCTGCTGTTTAGATGGAGATGGCCCAGACACCCTCTATGATGGAAAAAGAGGTGAAGACATCCAAAGCCAAGTCAGAGAAGAAGTTGAAGGAGGCAGCAGAGACGAGTCCTCTCCCAACACAACCGGCACAGAGCATAGAGGGTAACTTTTCATGAGACAGTTTTTTTTAGGCTACTGCTGTTGTCACTGATTTCATTTTGCCACCTGCCTACCGTATGTCAGCATAGTAACACTGGCCTAATTTTTGGTGTGGGTGTATGAGGTGTAAGCACCCACACAAATTAGTGGTTAAACTTTAGCCATATTGTAAAAATTGTTAAATGTGTGGACCTTTTTGAGAGTGAGAGGGTAAAGGACCCACTTTTCTAAGTTAAGGCCTCAAGGTCTTCGGCAAAACCCTAAAGATTGCCCCAGACGGCCAGCAATGTGAATGGTGTGTGATAGAAAAACTGCTGTGACACTGTGTAAATACATGTGTGCATCTGAATGGGTGAATGTTACTTGCACATTAAAATGCTTTGAGAAAGGGGCTTTTTGAATTCAGTCTAGGTTTGAGGAGTATGAAAATGATGTGAATCATATGCTACAAACTTCACAGCTCCCCAGCTCAACTATTACCATTACCATTACCATTCTTACACCAAATGAGGAATGGGTTATAGAACAGTGTTAATCCTGCAGTAGTGTCCATATACTTCAATGACAAGCATCAGTTAGGCTGTTCTGACTAGGGGCGACCAATGTTTTTTTTAAAACTGATGTACATTTGCAGTAAAAATTAAAGTCTGGGCGTCAAAAGTTAGAATAACACAAACTCCAACACAAAACTTTATTGAAATGCCTTTAAGCATATGTTTAATGAAAAGAGAACCTTTGAACATTATCTGAAAATATAAAGTGTAGGGAGCTCCCAGCAGCTGAAGATAGAAGTTTAATAAAATAAATAAGGTAAAAATAAATAAAAGTAGTAAAACTTTGTATTGGAATTAGAGTTTGATCAGTATTCCCAATTCAGCAGCACCAGATTGTGTTGCAGAAGGCAGAGCTGCTACCAACCACCATTCAGCCGCGGAAGCAGAGCTGCTTTTCTAGAAAATTAAGGACTTGCAGATTTTTTTACTGCGCACTGTTCACAGTAGAATAAACTGTGAAAATGATCTTTCACCACAGTTTCAATGGTTATCTGTCAAATATTTCCAAGACATAGATATTTGCAACACTTCTTGCTGCCTACCCATTTCGAAATAAAATCACTACAGCGTTTCTGTTGAGTCCACTAATTTGTGTTTTAAAAGAAAAAAACATATAAATGACTATAGACAGATAGAGCCTGCTGCATTGGAGCCAAAGTAGCGCATTTTAAAATGAATGTTATTGGCAATAGGATAAAAAAAATTTGAGATAATCTAAATAATGCCAAATAATGGCCCTCATAATGGGCCAAGACGATAGTCGGTCGACTCCTAGTTGGAATTATTACGTTAAGTCCTTCCTCTGCATGGTGCAACACGCCCTGCTTGAATGTGCTAGATACGCGCCTGACCAGAGAATATCCTGCTACATATGACACCAAAGGCAATCCCCAGAGAAAGTCTGGACCCAATAGTGAGGACCTTCTGTGAAGTTCATGCCTGAAAACAGAGCATTATGTTGGCGGCTGTGGCATGCTGAAGTGTCCAAGATACTGTACCCCAAATTGCCCCTTCTCATAGAGAAAGTACTGCACATTTTCAAGTTTCAGTTTCAAGATGCTGAATGGCCCTTCATAGAAAAAAGTGCTGGCCATAGATGCACTGTATGAATGTGTGTGTGAATGGCAAACTACTGTAAAGCACTTTGAGTGGTCAAGACTAGAAAAGTGCTATATAAATACAGACCATTACCATTCTCCTGAGTTCTCCGAGAGAGCGAGCAAGAGAGAGCAGTGTGAAACTGCAGAAATATATCAGCTGAGTAGGAAGTGCTTCTTATGTTGACCAGGACACATTTGTATTCACACAGTGAAAGGCCCCAGACAACCTACAAATGTGGTTTCAGTGATTGGATCTCAGTACGCTTTTGGATACGTTCATACATGTACTTGTGATTGGAACACCAGGGACGGATGTTGATACCAAGTCTGTTCGGGGTCTAAGCCATGATGTGTGGTCCTTGTTATTGTATATGAGTGATTCAATTTTAGCCTTGTAATAATGTCAGTGTTTACTGGAACTCTGTTGTCTTTTGTGCCCACAGAGGTGTCTCATGGTAAGCTGTTTTCTGTCATGCTGTAGCTTCCCTATAGAAAGCTGTGCTGCTGTGTTGTTTCACTAGACCTTGTAAATGTAACAGTTTAAGGCAACTTACTTGGTGAATATTGCATTTTAAAATTAAGATTCTGAAATTCCATTATTATTTAGGGAGGATTTCCCCTACATACATTTTGCTGCAGTGGCCTGTCCCCCCCTTGCCCTTTTGTTTATCCACTCTGATGCTCGCTTAATCCATAGATTTATGGCTCTGACACAGGGGGGCTTGTAAGATAATTTATTGGGCCAGCCCAGTGTCAGTATAGAAAATGAACGAATGGGCAGCTGTCCCTGCTTTATGGGCAAGCTGTTGGTAAAACAAATCTTATATTTTACAACATTACATCACATCACATTACCAGTCCAACCCTGGTTACAGCCCTGTATGACTTCCTTTCCTTTGTGGCCTAGATTAAGTTTCCAGCTCTCAGGGCATTACATTGTAATGAAGTGATAACTCTGGACTTGAAGCTGTTATTACAGAAAATAGATAGTGGTTTGATTTTCCTTTTGTGATGAAACCAGTTAATAGTCTTGGATTCTGGGGACATAACATTTCTTCTTCTCAACTTAGATGCATTTTTTAAAATTAATCTTCTACCTTTTGTAATTTAACAACTGAGCAGGACCGGAATGTTGTTGTTTTTATATCTTTTAAATTGCTCTCAAGAGCTTGTGCATCATCATCTAATATCTTTCAGCCAAATAAGTTTAGTGAGTGTTGTCGTACATGATCATGTACATGCAACCAACTGCCCGTGTGGTATTTGTGTCTCATCCAGAGGCTTCAGCAGAGGCAACTCATATCATCTCCGCCATCAGTGAGGTCCCATCAATCCCTGCTCCATGTGACACAGAGGTAGCAGCAGTAAAAGGTAACACCTCTTCAACACTGAGTACTTTGATACCTAACACACTCACTCTAACTCCTTTTCAATGCACCTTATCTATATTTCTGTTTGCTACAAATATTGATTTTAATTTATTTCCAAGTTCTGTTCTTTTACACTGTTGATGGTAAGTATGTGTAATTACTTTTGCTCTTGATTGAATATTTTATGATGATTGTATGGTTTATTGCTGTTATTATCTGATATAAGGTGACCTTGAATTTCATGAAAGGTGCCATTAAATATTATCAAAAGCAGAATTTCACCTAATGGATATTTAAATAAACGGAAGGATTGGTATCTGTTGGCTGTTAATCAACACTGACTTACTGGCGTCTCAGTGAAAGCAGATCATTGGGGCTTTAGATATTACCTCCAAGAATGTTTGATCATAGACACATGATCCCCATTAAATCGCCTTCCAGTCCTTGGAACCAGCATCTGCAGTTTGCTCAGTGATTAAATTCTGTTTGTATTAGGGCTGCACGATATTAGGAAAACATGCGATATGTGATAACATTGTTTAATTGGGGAAAAGTGACAGACAGAGACACACATAGACTCCGCTGCTCTGTGAGTATGCCGGTTCAGCGTTCACAAAGAATATGAACAACAATAACCGTCTCTAGACTCTCTAAACTCGCTGGGACTCTTCACTTTCTTTCGCTCTTTCCATGCTCTATTCCCTCCTCATACAAAAATATGCATGCGCGCAGGAGAGTTTTCTGGATGGGCGGGAGAGTGAGCTGTCGCTGCTTAAAACATTTACGTGACAATTTGTACTCAATGGTCCCGATAGTCATTTAATACATTTCACGTGGGACAAGCCGTGATATATCGAGTATATTCGATATATCGCCCACCCCTAATTGTCATATATATATGCACACTAGGGCTGCACGATATACCGAAAATCTATCTCTCTGTCTCTCTCTCTCTCTGCTGACGTCTCTGACTCGTTACAGTTTAAAAGTTTATTTTCTCTCTCTCTCTGTCTCTTCTACACACACAAACAATGTAATCGGACACACGTGTAAACTCAGTGAGTAACAACAAAACTTTATAAACTTAGTAAATGTACAGTATGTGGAGCTGGAGGAGATGGTGCCGTGCTCGGTTTGGTTTGACACAGTTGGCATAGCGCACAGCGCGAATGATGAAGACACAAGACGGGGTGTAAATTACTGACAGAGCTGCTAAAAACTTAAAAAAAATTACTTTTCACGGTTCAAACATGTATGGAAAGACCCCAAATTTAAAAAAGTGGACTAAGTGGAGCTGTGCATGGCTCCGTGGTATCTGCCCCTGACTTGGTGGCGGCTGTACTGTGCGCCTTCTCCTGGCCGTGAAGCTATCCGTGGTCTCTCCGTCCGTATCCAGGAACTGTTTGTTTATTTATCGCAAATCATATTGTCATCGCGATATTAAACAATGTTATGTCATGTTTTCCTATTATCGTGCAGCTGTAGTTTGTACCGAGCTAGAGTTTCTCTGACCTGCTCTCACTTTAACTAATAAGCACTCATCAGTTATTAGGACCTGATAAGTACATGAAGTAACTTAGTGTCTGTTTGAATCGCTCCCACTCCTCCTGTGATGCAAGTTTTATTGTTCAGTGAGGTTTTCACAGTCACAGCCTGGACTTCTGCCTCTGTGGTTTGCACACATGCTATTTTTCATTTGATTTTAATTTACCATTTTTTAAATGATCTGTTGTTACAAATTGATCAAACAGAAAAAGTGCACTCTAACTTACATGGTTTTGAAATATCTTTCTCAAGGATTCTTGTTGAATGCACTTTTTTGTTGCTTTGTGCTATGTTTTTGTTAAGGGTCTTTGAGAATTAGGCCACAAAAGGAAGGCGTACCTTATATATTTAATTTGTTAAAATCTTATGAGTGCAGCTGCCTGGTTCAAAATGCAAATATTCATTTCATAGTGTTATTGTCCGGAACTACAGGGAGGGTAGGTAGTCAAACAGATTTCAGTCATAGGCAGCACAGTGGAAATGAGATACAAGCTGAAATACACTAGATTCATCAAAGTATTGTTAATGCAGAAGTGTTCAACTTGCAATGGACCGTTAGATGAGGGCTTGTTGATGGATGGATCCTTACCTTGATTGTGAATTTCCCCTTTTTGCATGCAATTTAAAAAAATAAATAGAAGGGTCTACTTGAATCATCATACTGGTGAAATTTGTGCATTAAAGGATTGAATTTAACATTTGTACAGTGATTTAGAGGAGATTTCAAAATATCGCGATATATATCGTGATATAGCCTAAAAATATTGTGATATTCGTTGTGGGCCATATCGCCCAGCCCTAATTACAATACATGTATGAATGTATAACGTAGAATTTTCCGCATTCCCAAATTTTAATGCACATTAAAAGGGTTTCAGGCTAACAGTATAACACACTGAACAAAAAATATACACACAGCCTCCCTGTGGTGAACTTTATGCTTGAAAAGTGAATAGAGGAAGACAGTTCTACAATTTGTCTTGTGTCACATTATTGGGTTGCTATTTGGTATTTAGTGAAAAAAAGGTTGTACTGCTTCTAAGTATGCATATCTTCTTCAGAGGAGTGCAAGGATTGCCATGACCATCAGGATACCCCAGAGACAGCGGTTTACACTGACACAGAGTCACCTGCAGCATCAGAACCAATGAGAGAGCGTCCAGGGGAAGAAGTGGCCGCTATACTGGCTCAACAGGACAAGGACGAGCAGGAAATTGTTGCATGTAGGTTGCCAACACACACACACACACACACACACACACACACACACACACACACACACACACACACACACACACACACACACACACACACACACACACACACACACACACACACACACAAAGCAATTAATTGGGTATAGCTGTAATTCTTTCTGGTTTTATAAATGGGTATTATTTTATATTATATATTATGTTGTTGGGACCTACTATTGGTAAACAATAGACAGGCCTACATGTGTACCTCAATCCTGAACGCATTGTTACTTTATTTGTACCCATAGGTAGATTTGTTTTGCAGCAACAAAAAGAGAAGGCATCCATCCAAAACGGTACAAAATTATAAATACACAGACAGAAGACAAGACCACAAAACCAATTTAGAAAAGTGCTCAAATGCATTGCTATCAATAGAAAACTGGATAGGGACAAAAGTGCAAATTTGGCTATAACCCGTTCAAGTGAACAATTGCAGATGGAACAAAACTATTTCTGTGGCATTTTGTTTTACCCCTTGGGACTGTAAACCTTCGACCCTCTGGTCGAAGGTTTACAGTCCCAAGGCATGTCTCCTTTGTTTTAAAAACAAAGGAGAGCATACAGAATTCAGTCTCCCATAATCCTCCAGAGTTTTACACCTGGGTTAGATAATACATCTTGCAGCTACCATTGGTCAGTCTGACCCCTGGCTAGAGTAATGGACATGTCTCGATTCTAAGAGGCATCGTGATGCAGACATGGACAATTTTGCATTGATGCAGTGACGGAACATAAATGTTCACATTGTCCTGCCGCTGCATAATTATTACCACTGCTATGTCAGGATTAGAGCAGATGCTCATTAAAGGTCCAGTTGCCAGGCTGCAGACAAGAGAGAAGTTCTTCCTGCAGATTATCACACAGCACGGTGTTCTTTATTATTTCATTGTTGCAGAAGAAACATCGCCCCGCTGATCCAGGAAAACATTAATATTAACTAACAGGTTATTATAAAGATCTACAAATTTCCCCATTGTGGGGCTAGTAAAGGATTATCTTATTTTATCAGCTGCACGTTTAGGTGAGCAGAATCTCTAGTTGATTAGCGCTGTGTAATGCGTCTCAATGCAGTGGTGCTGTCAATGCTATAATCAGAGCCATGTGCAGTTATATAGAAAATGTATGTGATACAATTGAGATGCATTCAATTAATTGAGATAAGTGAAGATTGACTGGCTTTGATGTTAGAAGGTTGCATAAAAGGGGAGCTCCCCCTCTGCTCTCACTCCTCTCCAGGCTCTCTCTTTCAACCTCTGCTGGAGAAGTGCATCTCTTTTCTCTTTTTCCTAGCCAGGGAGACATTCTCTCTTTACCAATTCTCTTCATTGACCTCCATACAGACCTGCCTGAAGCAGACTGCTACAACATTCCTCGAAGGCAGCGCCACGACATTATGCCTAAGGTCTAAGTAATTTAGCACCAGCAACCATGACACAAGCCATTCCAGCTGATTTTATGAGCAACAGGAGCCACACAACAGAGTCAGCATCAAGTGGCTAACTCTATCAGGAGAACAACCAAAAATGTATAGTAATTTTTATAAGATTGAATTATTCAATTGGCTATCTTTTGCCTTCCTTTCAAGTGCGTACGTCTGTCCGTCCGTCCCATTGTCGTCAACGCGATACCTCATGAATGTCATGATGGAATTTCTTCAAATTTGGCACAACTTTCATTTAATTCAATTGGACTCAAGCCTTATCTGATTTAGATGTTTGTGGTCAAAGGTCACGGTGACCTTAGAAAGCACCAATTTTGCCTTGTGAAGGTAATATCTCTGGAACACAGTGAAGGACTCCTTTCAAATTTGGTACAAACATTCATTTAGACTCAAAGATGAATGGTAAATGGCCTGTATTTATATAGCTCTTTTCTAGTCTTGATTACCACTCAAAGTGCTTTACAGTCAAAGGTCAAGGTCACCGTGGTCTCAGGAAGAATGTTTGTGTTTCTTGAACATAATATCGTAAGATCAGTTTGAGGAAATTTCTTCAAATTTTGCACAAACGTTCACTGGACTCAAAGAAGAACTTTTTAGATTTTGGTGCCTGGAGGTCAAAGGTCACAGTGACCTCACGTCCCTGTGAATGTGATCTATTAGGACTGCAATTTCATTACATCTGGTACAATTCACTTGGACTCTCTGGTGATTAGATTTCGATGGTCAAAGGTCAAGATGGTCAAAGTGGCCTCAAAAAACATGTTTTTGGCCTCTTGAATGTGATAACTGAAGACTGCTTGAGGGAATTCCTTCAACTTTTGATCAGTTGTCACTTGGACTAAAAGTTAAAGTGGCTATGTATCCGTGGTAAAAAGTCAAACGTCACAGTGACCTCCATACGAAGTGTGGGTGTGTGGGTGTGTGTGGGTGTGTGTGTACGGAAACCGCACTGGTTGGTGGAGACATACAACTGCAGTGCGGTAATTCTGGTTACAAAAGCAGTTTCACTGTATGATAATTTTGGAAGATGTACTTTGTGCATCTGATGAACTATATCTTCCTGTCTTTCTCTCCACCTGCCTGCCTGTCTGTCTTGGTCTCTACCTGTCTGTCTCTCTGCCTGCCTGTCTGTATTGCAGCTGTATCAGCTAGTCTCGAAGACTCAATGGCTAGCTCAGCTAAAGCAACCCTGCAGGCCATTGGAGCTCAGGAGGCAGCCCTACAGACCATCATACAGCACACACACAAACTGAAGGAGGCTATGGAAGCAGAGGTAAATGTAACAGTACCATTTGTGTAAACAGTGGTGTAAACACGCCATATCTCTGGGGTGAATGTCCGAAAGAGCCCATGTGAGAATTCAGAAGGAGATTACCTGGTGGATTCACAGAGTGGATGTTTCTAACACACCACCGACACAAAACTGGAAACCAAAACTAAAATAATTCAAATATCTAGAAATGAAAAAGACTAGCCTACTACTACTAGCCTACATTAAACCTCCTTAAATGTATTAGTCAGATGTCATGCGTTGAAGTAGATGTTTTACAGAAAACAAGGTCAGAATGCAAAATTGGCAGTTTTCTGAGGCAAAGAAATACTTTGGACTGTGAAACTTATCAGAACTTTAACATGCCTAAGGCAGTGTGATACACAGAAGAAAAGAGAAAACGTGAAAAGTGTAGTATTGACACTAACTTCTGTTTTGCTGTAAGAGTGATTACGGTTCTCTTTAAATCCAGGTTCCACCTCAGGAGAAGTCAGCCCAGTGGAAGGATCTAGAAGCTGCTCTTGCTGATAGAACTTGTGCTGCGAATGATGCTGGAACTGCTCTGTTGAAAGCAAAGTAAGAAATATCTAAACTTGTACATGTACACTTGTGTGTACATATACATGTGTGTACACATGTATACACATGCATATGGATGCACATAGATATTGTAAAAAGGACTGAGTCAGACTGTGCTAATACCTTCTGATGTAGCTGAGGGGGTTTTATATTTCACATGAGGTAGGATTTAAGATGAGATAATCCTTTTTTTAGTCACAGAGTGGGGAAACTTGCAACATTACAGCAGCAGGAGGGTAGTCCTAGACATAAGTAATAACATGCACTTATAAATGTAAGGAGATATACAAAATATAAATGGAATAAAAAATAATATATACAGCATAAACAGAATATGTACAGCAAAAATGAACCAGCTGCTAATGGATGGGACCCACACAGAGTGGTTAAACTAGGCCAATACTGATCACGAAAGATCCCCAGAAGGGAGCTATTCCTTCCAACTACCAACCAACAACCTGTCTCTGCACATCATCAAAGCTCCCGTCAGGCATCATAGCGGGTAAGATGAGTAGGCACTTGGCTCATTACATTATTGGTGCTCAAATAGGAATTAGTTGTAAGGCCAAATGCTGTATATACCAAGGAGATGCTCTGTCCTTGCTGCTGTTCTGCAAATCCCTGAAACCCCCTAGCAAGATCATCACAAACAGTGGTTAGGGATAATAGTTCTGAAGTGGAGAAACCTTCAGGAACCTCATCTACACGGATGACATCAAGTTGTATGCCAGGAATGAGGAAGACATCGACTCGGGCAATAAAAACTAATCAATAATTATAAGTATAATTTTCATCAATAGCAATATATATCTCTAAATTCCTTATACATTGGGCAAGCACAGTCAGGGGATATAGCATATAATTGGTCTACCTAATATTTGTAAAAGGTTTTGCTCTTTGTCAAGTATTTGTTATTCTCTGCTCATGAATAAGCGTCTAAAACTACAACCCTACCTGTACCTAAGAGCTTGAGGCTGTTTGCTCACTTCATTATGTCTCTTTTGATGTATAACAGAGCAGGTTCCTCCTTCTGTTTCCTGAAGTTGATGACCAACTCCTATGTTTTGGAGGTGTTGAGTTCCAGGTTATTGATGGAGCACCATTCAGACAGTTTGCAGACTTCTTCCCTGTAGTCAGACTCATCACTGTTGTGTAACACTCACACCACAATACTGTCATCTGCAAACTTGATGATGTAGAGGAGAGGACTCAGAGTGGAGCCCTGTGGGGCTCTAATACTGAGTGACAGGTTTGGGGAGTGACATGACACCAGCCTGTCAGTTTGTGGAAGATTTTTTAAAAGTATTTTTTTTCATCTACTTGTGCGCTGGTTCACACTCAGATTGAGCAGTTTGCTCCCCATTCTGTTGGGGATGATTCTGTGGAATGTAGATCTGAACTCCACTAACATCCTCATGTATGTTCCTTGGTGCTCCAGATTAGTCTATGCAGTTTTGAGAGCAGTTTTTGTGTTGTCTTCTGTTGATCTCTTGGATCTATAGGCAAATTGGTGTTGGTCCAGAGTATTAAGTGTTTAAGTTATTTATTGCCAGATCTAAAGACTGTGTTTCCCTCAACATATCCCAGCATGATATAAGATATAATTTTGTCTGCCATCAGAGAATTACCAATCACAGTACATATTGTAAGGATAGGGTAAGACCATGGCCCCTAGATTGCCCCTTAATTCAATCTATGGAGTTAGGCTAACAGAGTTGCACATGCACGCACACAAAGGGTGTAAAAAAGTGTCATTATGAAACTGTGGCAGGACACAGTGTAGATTATCAATGGGGAAATACCAAATGTAGACTATATATCAGGGGTATTCAATTAAAATATAGAGAGGTCCATACAGAGAAAAGTTTCTCAAGCAAAGGTCCAGAAAAATCATAATTTCTAACTCCTGTCATGATTCAGTGCGATAGTTATTGAAATATTAGGTCAGATATCAGATATATATCAATGGCTGTGTAGTCAGAAACTGATTGACAAATCAAAGAAGGAGCAATGCAATAATATTTAAAATATATGAAATTTGACTGTAAAAAGTATTTAAATTAATTTTTTCTTTTTTTCTTAAAGAATCTGTTTTCACTGTCTACTTTGCTCTTTTTAGAATACACAAGATGAAATTACCTTCCTTGCTCCTGTCTTTTCTTCTTTCTCTTGTCTGCTTCTCAAACCATCCTCTTCCTCTCCCAAACCTTCCCATATCTCTCTCTTTGTAGTGAAGCTTTGGACAGTCTCAAGTCTGTGATTGACAAGTCTAAAGGGCTGAAGGTCACTGCTGTTCGCCCACTGGTTTTAGCAGCTGAGGAGAATCTCCATAAAATGATGGTGGACTTGGATAAGGTGGTCACTAAGGTAATCACTTTTTAGACATTATGAAAAAGCACATTAAAAAAATTTAAATGGGTAAAACAATTTGGGAAATGGGCTTATTCTCTATAAGTATGAAATATATGGAATGTGCGTGTGAACATGTGCGTGCATGTTTGCAGGTGCAGTCTTCAGAGTCAGAAGCCAAGATTGTCTCCCAGTACAGTGAACTGGTTAATGAAGCCAAACATCAATTTCAGAGGGAAGTGAGCAGCCTTACTCCAGAGATCCAGGCCAACTGGAAGGGACTCAGTGAGACCATACACACTTTTATATTTTGGGTGACACTGCTCCTAAGTGTAATAGAATGTTCACCTAAGTTTATTATATTAAGGAACAATAGAGAATCTAGAATTTGTGATTGCTGCAAGTTGCAGTCGTAGCAACTGCCGTATGGTGTTAGATTGGTCAGAAGTTTTGACCACAAAAACTCAGAAGTTATAGCAGTCTCTTACAAGTATAGCCAGCTGCAGCCTTGCAGATTCTACAAATCATGCCAAAATTCACAAAACAAGACTGAGAGCAAGGAAACAATGATGAAATTTTGTTTCACATTAGGTGACATTACATTACTGTAAAATACCATTTAACATTTAAGAGGGGTACCATAAATGCAAAAACAAAGTATAGACCATGGTATATCAAAAATGAAATAAATTGCCAAATTATTTGCAGCAATTTAGAAAAGAAATAAAGATAACCTAGTCCTTTCGCTTGGGCCACAACATTATATGACTTTTAGCACAAATAATGTGCTCTTATGGTTCCAAAAAGTCATGTCTTAACGTTACAATTATGGCTAAAAATGACAAAAGACATAAACATGCCGTTGTTTATGCAGAAGTAACTGTTGTTAGCAGCCAAATCGGTAATACATCTAACAACCTAAGTAATATATAGCTTTTAATATATGAACATAAAAGATCAAGTTTGGCATTATCACTTAAGCTTTTTTTGTTTTTTCCATCTTCGTCTCTGAGCCTAGCAGCCAAGATACTGTAAGTGTCGTCACGTTTGGGTCACAGTCTCTTGTTATATGTGACTCTATGGGGCTTGTCTTGTAAGGGTCGTAGTTAGTAGTGTCTGCAAGGCTGCGGCGATGCCCTTATTTTCTCTTCAGCACAGAGTGAATTTATGCATGAATGTCTACGTGAATAGGGTCACATTAAAAGCGACCAATCAAAAGAGGACCAGTGCCTCACCTTGGTTTCCACCCCCAAATTGTCCAAAGTCAGGTTGATCGATATCTAGACATAAAAAGTGAGCCTGTTCTACTGTTTGGGTAACACAAAATAACATCATAAGTCAACCAAATAACAATAGTTACAAAGCCAGTTGGAAGGAATGATAAATGGTCTGTATTTATATGAGCTTTTCTGTTCTTGATAACCACTCAAAGCTCTTTACAGTCAAAGGTCAAGGTCACCGTAGTCTCAGGAACTCTACAGTACAGTTTTTATTGTCATTCACCCATTCATTCATACAGTGCATCTATAGACAGCACCTTGAGGGGCAATTCAGGGTTCAGTATCTTTCCCCATGTAGGAAGTCAAAATGAATTGCCATAAACACCATAAACCTGTTTCACCAATTTAAGCCTTAACAGTATTGCCCAAATCAGGAATTGAACGCAGAACATCTTACAGTTAAAGGTAAGGTATAAGATTCTGGGGAATGATGATTGATATTTGAAAACAAATACACCCCTCCATTCACAAGTCCTTCAGAAGCTCTATCAGCCGCAACAGTGAGTGTCTGTCTGCCCTAGAAGAAGTAGACAGTCAAACACTGATGTACCATTACCGCTGCACCACTGGTGTGGAGTGACGGGCCAATGCCCCGTTGAAGGATATCACATACTGCAGGCTGGGGCGAGCCGGCGACTATCAGTTACCATAAGTGTCTTTACCATCAAAATGATGCACTGTTAGTAAATAGTGCATATGCTTTGAAGCACATGTATTGATTACCTGAAGGGACATATTTGCAAAAGAAACTTTTGTCTTTGTGTGGAAGCTGGGAAACTGTCAGCAGACGACTTGAATGCCCTGATTGCCCATGCACACCGTCGCATTGATCAGCTGAATCAGGAGCTGGCAGAACAGAGAGTCAGAGAGCAGATCCACATTGACACGGCACTGGTGCAGCAGAAGTTGGAGGACCAGAAAGCCCTGGAGAAAGCCGTCAACACCACCCTGCAGCATGTCAAGGAGGAGGCCCGGCTGGAGCAGGAGCAGAAGGTACGGAAGAGAGAGAAAGTGGTTCAGGGTTTGCTGAATTTCCCCTACCTAGCAGGATTTATTCGTTCTATGGTACATACACAGAGCATACTTCAGAGACATCACAATGCTACTCAGTGCTTTTTCTTTTATTAATAAAATCACTGCTGTGGCCACCAAACAATCGGTCTTTCTTTACCTCACCTTGATTTCACACAGGTTTTAGGGTGAACTGTGACATGTAAAGGGAACACTGTCTTCAGGTGTGCTTTTTTTGTGTACACCATTTTCGGCTTTTGTGCACACGAACACCTATATGGATCCTATAGACTTTTTATAAATGAGACCCTAGTGCTTTGTACCAATAAGAGTGTTTGTGTGTACGTGTGTATGTATAGCTGTCTGAGTTAAGGGAAGTGATGGAGGCAGAGATGAGGACCCAGCTCCGGAGACAGGCAGCTGCTCACACAGACCATGTCCAAGATGTCCTCAAAGTCCAGGAGCAGGAAATGAAAGCTGAAGCTGACCAGGTCTCCACTCTACTGTTACATTACATTCAAACATCAGAGCATACAGATGAGTCAGTTATGTGTTAAGTGTCTGTTCTTTTAATCAGTGGACGTGGTGTATTTTAAACTGTTAGGTATAGAAAATGGTTTGTCATATCATGCCAAGATTCTTTGTAGCCAGGAAAGCCAGGTAGATTTAGCCCACTTATAACCTATTGGCTGTACTCGCTTGTTGTGGTGTCTGACGGCCTGTATAGCTGCATGTGTTCTTCAAATCTTTGCTGTGGATTGTGTTCAGGTCCTCAGCAGTAAGATGCTGGAACAGGAGACCCATTACCGTCATTTGAGCCAGGAACAGCTTGATAACTTCACTCTGGATATGAACACTGCCTTTGCAAGACTGAAGGGGATGGATGAGGCCATAGACAGTAAGTTGCACATAAGCACACATAAGTCACAATTAAAGATGAAACAGTGAGCGCGGTAACCATCCGAGTAAAATGTGTAAATATAATTTAGTTGGTTGAACAGATACAGATAATGGTGTACTCGCTCATCCCTATTATCGACGGTCGGCAACTTATTAGTGCAGGCCTCGACCCCAAATTTCAGACTCAGGACAAAATATCAGAGTTAGTTAACGGACACAATTTGGTAACAGTGTATGTTAGCATTTGTTAGCCACCTGCCTGCCGCTCCTTCCGCCATGTTTTTATAACACACAACAAATGCTAAGCTTGCTTTGCTGCCACCTTGGAGACTTGCTGACTTAAGGTTGATGACCTTATCTGCAGTCACAATAACAAATTTTGTTGGATGATATATTGTCGCTGAAAATATTGTGATAAATATAATTGTCACCATTGACAACAATAGTGTGTGTTGAGGGGTATTCAGCTGCAGCATGCTGCTTTACCACTAAATCCTACACACTGAACCTTTAACTTAATTCTTAATAGTATTTAGTCTGGCATTTAAATCTGAATTAAAAAATATACAAATATCCTAAATACATGAAATAATAAAATATACCACATACAACCAAAACAATTAACTCTCTGGCTCTGTTAACCTCTCTTGGAGGGAGGGCAGGCGGGCGAGCGAGCCGGGGCTGTGTGTGTGAGTGTTTACTCTGCCTCATCGGAGTCAGAGGAGAGGACCAGCTAAATGTTTGGCGCACTTCACCGATTTTTGGTCTCATGTGCACATGTGTATTTATGAATTGCTTCGTGGGCCGGACCAAGCAATATTGTTCCCCACCCGTGCTAGAGAGAGACAGCAAGTTAGAACTTGGTGACAGTGTAGAGAGAAAAAAATCCTTTTTAACTCGCTAAACATCTTCCTGTCTTTTGAATGCAGGCCATGTGGTAGCAGAGGAGGAGGCCCGTAAAGCTCACCAGCTCTGGCTCTCTGTGGAGGCACTCTGCTACACTCTAAAGACTGCTGATGCTGAATTGCCCACTGTACCTCTTGACGGCGCTGCTCAGGTCGTGCGAAACAGCTGCCATGAGAATGAGTTTGCCTTGGCATTGGCATCAGCTCTTCCAGAAGAATCCCTTCAGCGAGGTGTATACAGTGAGTCTGCTCTCCGCGCCCGCTTCAACTCCTTGCGATCACTGGCCCGCCAGGTCGCACTCATCGATGAATCTCATAACTCCTTGTACCACTATTTCTTGTCCTACCTTCAAGCTGCACTCCTGTTTGAGGCTAAACAGGAAGCCCCGCCTGCCCAGCTGAGTAGTGAGAATTTAGATTCTTTCAAGCTTCTGTCATATGCAAGTTACTGCTTAGAGCATGGAGATCTTGAGTTGGCAGCTAAACTGGTGAACCAGTTGAGAGGTGAGGCTAGGAGAGTGGTGGAGGACTGGCTGACTGAAGCCAGACTCACACTGGAAACCAGGCAGGTAATCAGTTTGCTCTCTGCCTATGCAAATGCTGTGGGGTTAGGAACCACCCAGGCTCCATAGGCTGCCACTCTTACTGAACCTTTCAATCTTTAAAGGTGCATTTCACTGAAACTCTGTCTTTAGAGGATCAAGTAGTTGCCCACTGTAGACTTGAGAGATTTTCAGTGGTGTATTCCTTTAATCGATGGATGTTAAAATACAGCATAGGTTCATTGGTTTTAAAGCACTAAGTCACTATGGATGATTTATTGTGTTATATAATTGCTACACCCTCTTAGTCAAATAGTCTTGCCAGTTCAGGCCCACAGGTATACATTTCTGGATAATTGCTTGGTGTCTCATGAAACCTAAAGAATGTGTCGAGCTGCATTTCATTTTTCTCACCCCTGCAAATGTTACAATAAATCTTGATTAAGAGTTGTTTCATTTCTTCATTCCTCCCAATCAGTTTATCTATCATTGTCTGCAGTCAGTAAATCCTAGTGAGGACATTAACATACAAACAATAATGTCACGTCTGTAAATACCGACACCACAGAATATATTATGAACATTTTAAGGATTTGGTTTGGAGTTTAATTTAGATGAGGTTACTAACTGCATCTAATTTTGAAGAGTAACTTAACCCTCGTGAAAATATTGTCTTTTCTGACCTCTGGTTTAACATGTTGCCTGGCTGCAGGTACAGGCATACCTCATGACATAGCACAGTGTTTCCCCTACCATTATATTAGGGGGGTGCCCCGCCCCCCCAACGGCACCCCCGCCCCCCCCTGGAAGGTCAAGTTAATTTTATTTTATTTTATTTTTTTAATATAGCGCCAGATCTCAACATAAGTCATTTAAGGTTACCTTTCCTATAAAACAGGTCTATAGCTTGCTCTTTTATTAAACAAACTAAATGGCCTTATGTTATTTATCTTATTTACACGACGGCATGTCATTTCTGTCTCTACATGGTCGCGCGTTTAGATTTCTCCTCTGCTCTCTGTATCGCGCACGGCGGAGTTCCATCCCGATGCGCACACACGCACACACAGACACGTGCGGGCACACACTGACACGTGCGCGCGCACACAGGTGAGCACACTCCCACCAGCGGACAGAGAGCATCCATCGGAAAACAACAACTTTTCACAATTTGGATTGCTGCTTTAAGCTATCACTATTTTAAGCTATCAGCTATCACAACAGTTAATGTATTTGCAGGTCAAGACAAACATCCGCAATAGGCTGCAAGGAGACCATTTTGCAGCCTGCATGCTGATCTCAATAAATGGGCCAGACCTTTCTGACTTCCCATACCAAGAGGCTCTGGAAATGTTCTTCCAGAAGCCCAGAAAAATACAGTGCAGTGACAAAAGCTGCACACTTTGTGGATAATTCCGTTCATGTTTAGTTCGATGTACAGTTCAAAAATTGTTCAGATGTTATATTGACTGCTGTCATTAAAAGAAACACATGAACATCATGATTCCTTTAAGTTTTTGTGTCCGTGTCCCCCCCCCCAAAAAGCTGTAAACCTAGGGGAAACACTGTAGCGACATCTCTTAGATTAGATTAGAGGCTTAGTTTATCAGTGAAAAGGGTATTGGAATAATATATGAAGTTATCTTTAGGTGCAAAACAACTTAACACCTTTGACGGTGAAATTTGTATTTGTAAGGAATTTGTAATTGTAGAAAATGGACATGTATCAATAAATTAAGTCACAGAGAAAAATGCTTTAACAGATTCAAACCAGAGGTCACAGATGGGTACAGTCACTGCAGTCTCGCAGTAATTTTTGGTGATTATTTTCATGTGGAAAGTTGACCTTGTAATGGAGTTTATGGTGTTCTGTTCGCTTTGTGCTTACTTATGAGTGAGAAATTGCAGGGCGCTGCCATAAAGTTGATTAACGCCTTGTAAGTGCATAACAATAATTAAATCATTGTCACAGTGGCAGACCTTATCAATGCTCTGGTTTTCATCTTCTTCGCACCAAATAACATCACCAGAAAACTTCTCACAGAGAGAGAGAGAGAGACTTGGTCAATCTCTGGCAGACTCTTGGTGACAGTCTCTGTATTGAATTGACAACACACTCTGATTCATAGAATTATTGTCTTACTTTCAGTCCTAGTGTAAGCCTTCTCCTGATACTTCTTGCCCAACACAGAAACAAATTTTTCATCTGATGTCAGGCAATTAAGAAAATTCTTTGCAGTGACTGTGTTATATCATCTGCTGTTATGATATTAACATGTATGAGTTCTATGTGAGCATAATAAAAGTCAACTTTATTGTCAATTCTGTTATATGTACTGGACATAGATGGGATTGAAATGCCGTTTCTCACAATGCTGGTGACTTTGCGGGCTGTGCAGCTCCCAAACCACATAGTGATGCAGCTAGTCAGTATTATCTTGATGGTGCCTCAACGGTGCAAATGATTGGTAATGGAGCTCTTGCTGTCTTCAGCTGAAGGAGGAAGTAAAGGCGCTGCTGAGGTTGCTTGGCCAGTAATGAGGTTTTGTTCTTCGTGGAGAGGTCTTCTGAGATGTGAACCCCCAGGAATTTGGTACTGGTGATGTGGCATAATAAGCCAGGAGACAGATACGGTGGTTTCATGGATAAAAGACATGCTGAGAAAGAGTTTTATATGCTCATTATGTGTCTATATGTGTTCATGTAAAAAAAAAAGTGTTTATTCAAGTTAAAATTGAGGGTACAGTATTATTCATTGCCTGTATCATTGTTAGGAAGCAGCACCTATAAACCGCCAATAGGTGTCAGTGTCTCTCCACGAGCAGTGTATATGTAGGAAGCGTCACACGGAAGTCTTATGTGAACGAGTCAGATAATGAGATTATCTGTGTACCAGATGAAAGCAGACAACACTGTGGCGATTGTCAACATAAAGTTATACTTTAGCATTTTTCAGAAAACTTAATTAAATGTTTAGCACCAGACTGAGCCTGTGTAACATCATTCTGTGCACCGCTACATATTTTGGCCGGCCAGCCCAGAGGGTTGTGATACATCCTGAAGAGACGGACCTGGATCAGCATTAAAAGAAATGGGAACAGAGTAAAGAAAGTGGTTTCTGGGACGTATGGTGTCAGATGAGGGCTAAACTATGGACGTGATTCAAGTGGCCCCAGTTCAAGCATTAAAAGAGAGGGTGTCCACTAAAGTTGGAGATTTAAAGGGGACATAGCATGCAAATTCCACTTTGTTAGTGCTTCTACAGGTTAATGTGGGTATCTGGCATGTCTACCAACCCAAAAACTCTGGGGAAAAAACACTCGCGCGTTTTGTTATAGTTCCTCTAAGTCAGAAACGTCATGCTTGAGCGACTCGATTGCGCTTCCTGGGTATTGTGTCGTAACAAGGAACTGGAAGTCTCCCTACATGGTCTTGGCCCACCCCCCCCCCGTCCCCCCACACTCGTTACTTCCGGGTTTACACCGGAGGCAGCGAGGCTGCGAGGCAGCGCAGCGCCGTTCCCAAGCACGCAGCCGCCTGGCTGTTCACACGGGACGAGCATTTCTCCGCTGGTCAGCCCGCGATTCACTCACATGTGGCATTTGTCTGGATCGTTGGGACTGGGAGGCTGCAGCAGCTGCTCGGGAGCGACCGCTCGCTCTCCCGTGCGTGAGCTGGAATTTGTGTCAGCGCCACACAGCCAGCAGTGTGGAAGACTTCCGCAGTGTTCAGCGCTACTGTAACCCCCGAACCCCGACATTCAACGGGTACAACAACAAGCGGAGAAAGCAGAATCGCTGGCTGACCTTATATATACAGTCTATGGGGCTGACCAGCGGAGAAATGCTCGTCCCGTGTGAACAGCCAGGCGGCTGCGCGCTGAGAAGGCGCTGCGCTGCCCGCAGCGGTCTTCCACACTGCCAGCTGTGTGGAAGACTTCCGCAGTGTTCAGCTCTACTGTATGCCAGGGTACAGTAGTTCGCGCCGGTTACACCGGATTACGGAAGCGCTGAAGCAGGCAGCGCAGCTGCTTCAGCACGCAGCCGCCTGGCTGTTCACACGGGACGAGCATTTCTCCACTGGTCAGCCCCATAGACTGTATATATAAGGTCAGCCCGCGATTCTGCTTTCTCCGCTTGTTGTTGTACCTGTTGAATGTCGGGGTTCGGGGTAAATGATGGTCTTCATAGCCCCCCACCTCTCTTTCTCTCTGTCTGTCTGCTTGTGTGCTTGTAGTGGATGGGCAGGGGACATTTAATTATGTGATTGGGAAAATTAAAACTCCAGGACAACAAGGGGAATACAAAGTATGGGATGCATATTTGATAATTTATATCATATAAAATATGTAATTTATATCGTTTAAAATCATGGGGGGAGGGGGGAGCTGGCTCATTAGCATTTAAAGGAACAGGCACTCAAAACAGGTCACTCTGTGGAGGGCTGTTTTATACAGGGTAAAAAGGGTGCTGTTTTAAATGATCCTTGTGGTATTTTGACCAAAGTATGTTACAGACATTTCATTAAGACCCCAAGGAACCATATCAACTTGTGGTAAAATGGGCATGCTATGTCCCCTTTAAGAAAAATGCTTGGGTTTCTCTACTACAGAGCTTACACCAAACTTTTCAAGAACAGCAAACAAAGATATGGGACATCAGGGGTTGAAAGGACTCTTAACTTGATTCAGGACAGATTTTATTGGTTTGACATGCACAGTGACACTGAATATTTTGTGACACAAGTGTGTTAGTGTCAAAAGGCACCCATAACTAGAGCCCCTCTGATACCCATTGTGACAACATTTGAGCTAGTGCACTAAGCGACATGCATGGAAGAGGAGCTGAGGCCGCCACTGGCGTTGATGTGGAACCGTAGTCACGCCCTCCACCAGCTGCTTCAGCACTGCGCGGGGACGATTTATTATACTATACAACAATGTGTACGCTGCACTTAACTATGAAAATAATCATACTACTTATTTTCATAGTAGCATTTCTTATCTTTTTTTATTAATTCTTTGTTGGCAATTTTCAATCTTGTAAAGAAGATGGAATGGTTGAAAATGAAGTTGATCCTGCATTCACAACAGTGCACATAGTATAGTGCACATATGATACCATACTATACTATAATGAAACAAGATTTCTAATCAAAATCAATCAAGCTCTAACTTTATTAGTTGATTGGCAGAAAATTCAACCACTCTTATAACTGAATCATCATTACAGAAAAAATGCTAAACCTTCTCTGGTTCAAGCCCCTCAAACATAAGGACAAGACATTTAAAGACTTTTGAACTTTTTCAATATTTATTGTATTGTATCTCTATGTACTTTTCGGCATTAATGGTGCCATCCCAGAAGTGTAAGTTACCTTTAACAAGGGCACTGACACAACCCCATACCATGACAGACCCTGGCTTTTGGACTTGTTGCTGATAACAGTCGTGATGGTCTTTTTCATCTTTGGTCTCGAGTACAAAGCGTCCATTTCTTCCAAAAAAGACCTGAAATACTGACTTGTCTGACCACAATACACATTTCCACTGTGTTATGGTCCATCCCAGATGCCTTCGAGTCCAGAGAAGTCGACAGCGCTTCTGGACACGGTTAACATAATGCTTCCTTTTGGCACAGTAAAGTTTTAACAGGCATTTGTGGACTTGAATCGTTTAATGATGTTATGCACTGTAAAGGATTACATATCCAAATCCCTTCACATCCTTCATTGAGGAACACTGTTTTTAAACATTTCAATAATTTTCTCACACATTTGTTGACAAACTGGCGATCCTCGGCCCATCTTTGCTCCTGAAGGACCGGGCCTTTCCTGGATGCTGCTTTTGTACCAAATCATGATTACCACACCTGTTGACATCACCTATTTCAAATCACTTCATTTTTTAATCATTGTACCTCATTACTAGCCCTAAATTGCCCCCGTCCCAACTTTCTTTGGAATGTGTTGCAGGCCTGAATGGCAGGAATGGATGTATATTTACAAGTAAAATGAAGTTGACCAGACAAAACATACAATATCTTATGTTCATACTCTCTGCAATGAAATACAAGTCAAATTAAATTTAGAAATCACTGCTGCCTTTTTTTATTTGCATTTTCCATACCGTCCCAACTTTTTCTGAGTTGGGGTTGTATTATATTAATGTTTGTATTTTTTAATAAATGTTATTGTACTCAATATTGAAAAGGAATATTCTACCAATTTCCTGACTTACAGAATTGGACAACTGAACATCACACTGTCCTTGAACAGTACTGACAGTTAAACCTGCACTGGCTGCAGTTGAAAACAGCTTTAAGCCTGGTCACACGCATTTAAAAGAACAAAATCAGTTCATCTTGGTAGAGTGACTATGATCAGTGGAATTGAGTGGGGGTTGATGTAAATCTGTAAATAAATCTGTAAGTTAATCTTTTAAGTTCAAGTTTAAACCAACTGGCTAGTTCATTAGCCCTCTGAAGCACCAACTAGAACTGCAAATACTCACTGCCCTTCGTACTCAGTGTCTGCAATAGATGCATTCAGCAATAGTACTTTTCTTGGGGTCACCATTGTTTTAGAATTTGTCAAAGCCCAGTAGGCAGTCATTGTAAATATGCACATAAAACGGAAGAAAATAATGCTCTTCTGGTTGCAGTTACAAATAAACCACAAGAAAACATGAACTGACATGTGAGATTGACAACTGAAAACTGGAGTTAAAACAAATATTTGAACACAGACTGGATTATCTTTACTCTGAATTATGTTTCTAACATTGCATGTCAATGCCTCAACTATCTAGATAGGTAATGACTTTTGGATTCTTCATATACAGATTTTGGGTTTAAAATATTATTTATTAAAGACTATGGATGGAAAACTGTTCTCACACCATGTGTGAGGCATGTGATGATATAATAACATTCACTCTACAGCAACAATATAGAACAAAATGTATCATCAGGAATCAGGATTGGTCGATGGCATTAATCATTTAAAAAATGGTAGTTGTGAAGGGAGACACACATTTAATGTATTTCCTGGTGCTACACATCAATATGAGTAGGAGCCCAGTTTTTCTGAAAATAATGTTAATGCTGATGTTTTATATTTTACATGTCCATTCAAGGCCACATTCACAACCATGTTGATGCCACGTTACTCTTCTCTGGTTGGTAATAACAGTTCATGCAAACATTGCCTACAGCACTGTATTAGTTTTGTGTAGAGTGTTATCTTTATCTGTTTAGTTTAGTTTATCTGTACTGACTATTGATCTTTCTATTCATATCCTGGGAAGGAAGTGTGTCATAGTCATATTGGTGGTGACACGGTTGCCTCTCTTGGTTTTGCCAGTCTTGCTGATGCCAATGTACATGCCAGGGTAAGCAGCGGATTCATAGGCATTATAATTGTTGGCCAGGAGCTTCTCCTTAAACTTGCATTCATCATTGTAGTGGCCCTGAGGAGGATAAAGAGAGAAGCACATCAGGAAACAGTTATTTCTCACTACTGTTGTAACTCAAATGAGTTTCCTGTTTTTTTTTAATTAGGTTTTTGTAAATATTTGTAAGATGCCACCTCCATCTTGATAGACCACAGTCATATTTTATGTTAGTTGGGTGTAAATACTGATCCTTTAAGGCATTCGGAGAAAAGTCATTACTGATCATGTGACATTTTACTGCTCCTGTGGCTTGATCATTCCATGTGTTTCCTTATGTCTCAGTGACCACACAATACATTTATTTTGATTTAAATGAAAACAAAGCCAACAACCCCAATGCAAATCTGACAGTGTAGGTATTTTATGTTGCAATGCTCTGAGATGGGACATGATTCAATTTCTATAAGGGAATTTACTGACAGTGGCCTAACATCTATTGAAAAAAGCACAAAATTATGCAAATTAACTGATTTGTGATAGAAATCAGTACTTCTTTTTAAAAACGAGCATAAGAGTATGGTAATACCGTTATTGGATTGTCCGAGTATACTATTTACATAGTACACTATATACTATACTATTGAATTGTTAATTTTGGCTCTATATAATGACCTCTTCTTTAATAAATACTAATAATACTTAATTTAATATTAATATGCACCCTTTTTCAGTGCATATTATATTTGTTTTAAATGCATGGAAATGTTGAAGGGGGTAGTACATACAGAATATTTGGTCAATACTGCAAAAGATAACACTTATTAAATACATGAACATGTTGAAGAGGTGAATATTTAGTCAAACAAATTGTCACCCATCACCAAGTTTATTTCTTGTATTTCCCTTGGGAATAATGTCTGGAATTATTTGATTAAATCCGTTTGTGCAGATCTGCAGCAAAATTGAATGGGTTACTTCCTGGCCCTTGTCCTATCTATCCGCCAAGTTTTGTTGAAATATGTTCAGTAGTTTTTGTGTATTCCTGCTGACAAACCAACCAATCAACAAACATGAATACATGAAAAAGTGTTTACAAATAAGCAGAATACAGATATAAGCTGAGCTGAACATGTCTTTTTTTAATTCCTTGGATAACCTACAGCAGTGGTTGGCAAGTGGCAGCCCATGGACCAAAACCAGCCCACCAGCATTAATATCTGGCCCACTAAATAATTTTGATAATTTGATTATTTATTCAGATAGAAATATATGGTTGTAAATGGGCATAATAAAGGGGTAAATGGTAGAATAAAAAAACAAAACAGGTATAGTGAGCTGGTTAAATAACTGGCTGTGGGCTCTTACTGCTTTTTGTGTGAAATTGGGAGATATACACGTCATCAAGACAAACATCATTTACCATGTCATGCTGTCCTCTGAAGAGCCATTTGCCCACTGTGCACATTATGAGAGCTACATGTGATTTCTCAAAGCATGGCTTGGCACAGATGTCATTGCTGCATTGAAAAATTACATCGGTGAAAGGTGCTGTTTGACCCTTACCACAGAAATAGTGACATTATACTGATATAAAAAAACCCATTGACTTGGCAGGTTCCCTCACAGAGGTCTAGGAGCAGCTCAAAACAAAGGTCATCCGACCTTCCCCCACTTTGATTGAGCCCCCTACCTCTGTACTTAAAGGGCTGCTGTTTAGCAGATGATATAGTCTGAAAATCTGGAACAAGGTACAAAACTTAAAATCAACAATTGTGTTTTGTGGGATGTGGAAAGCTTGAATAATGAAATGGTGCTTAACTTAAACCAGGGTGAGGCTCTGTATTAACTTTATTTGATATATTATGTCTACAAAGCAACCATATATAACGGCACTGTTGTCTTTTTAGACCATTTGTTTCCAAAGGAATGGCCGTTATGATTACTACATACAGTATATTCACAAAGAGCGCTCACCCACCTGGACAAAGGGAGTACATATGTGAAAATGCTCCTAATTGATTAAAGATCAGTGTTCAACACCATTATTTCCTCAAAACCCTTCAAACTCATTGATCTTGGGCTGGAGACTTACATCTACAGCTGGATACTTGACTTCCCCAGGCTTGCCCCAGGTGGTGAGAATTGGCAGCCAAACCTCCTCACAGCTGATCCTCAAAATGGGCACACTTCTGAGCGGTGTGCTCACCCCCTTCCTGTATTCCCTGTTCAACCATGACTGTACTGCCAAGGCAAACAACCTCTCTCAATGTTAGCAAAACAAACGTCTGGCAGAAAGGAGCAAGGTTGCATGCACCACCATACTTAAGAACAGTTTATATCACCAAGCCATCAGATTTCTAAACTCATCGTTCAATTACCTCTGCATATCTGTTTACCTGCCTTTTCTTATTCACCACAGGAAAACTTGCATTCACTTTCATATTCGTATACAGTTTACAGGCTTTGGTTTTAATCTTGCATCCTCGAATTTATATATTTTTATATTGTACTTCTTATGTTAACTCTTTGAAATAGTTTTTATTAAAAATAAAAAAAATTATTGCACTGGTGAGCTGACCTGTCCTTGTCCAACACTTTTCATTGTACTGTTGACCCTGTGGTAAGTTACAAATGATAAATAAAAACAAAAAACTTCACACTTGAAACCTGAGAGAAGTGGTGTGAAGACTTTTGGAGACTCAAGGGTAAACAGCCTTGTAGCCAAATACAATACAAATGAAGTCACTGTTGATAATTTTTTCAAACATAATACAAAAAAAAAAAAAAAGCTTGTGTGCAGTGTGTGTTTTTCGGGTGTGTGCGAACGTTAAATATCAGGGGAGATTTAGGCTTCAAACTTGGTGTAAATGATGCAGTTTACAGTCAAATATGAATGGTCAGGCTTGCGTCCACTTGGGTTATTGTATTGGATTTGGCTGCAACGCTGTTTACCCCTGAAACTCAAAAAGTGTTTTTTTGACTCAAACACTTCACCCACCCCTCCATCAGCATAGTGGTGAGTAGATAATGAGTGAATTTAAATTTGTCAGTTTTTCAACATTGGAGCCTGTAAAACCTTTCAAGTAGTGCCCCAAATTCAAATTAAGAACCACAAAAAAGCATAATGTGTCTCCTTTAAATCTAACCTTAAATATAGAGATGGTGTCTTCCTCCCGAACCCAGAGTGGGAGCTGGTTCCACAGGAGGGGAGCCTGGTAGCTGAAGGCTCTGCCTCCCATTCTAATTGTTACAGACTCTAGGAACCTGCTGCAGCATTTTGGATCAACTGGAGTTTTTTTCACAGATAACTGGGGCATGCTGTGAAAAAAGAATTACATAAGGCTGTCCTACAGAATTGTTTCATGTGCAACTCAAATGACATGTCATTTTCAAACTGAACTCTAAGATTCCTTACAGTAGAGGTGGGGGCCAATCTAATGCCATCCAAGGTAACTATCTGGTCTGACAACGTTTCTCTGAGGTGTTTAGGGTCAAGTACAACAACTTCAGTTTTTTCTGAATTTAGAAGTGAAAAGTTCAGGCTTCATATATACAGTTGGGTGTCATCTGTGTAGGATGAGCATTAGGATATGGAGAAGACTCCCAATACCCCAGAAGTTTGCTGATTCAGTATTTAAATGGATCACTATCTGAAAGGATAAGAAGGAGCTTCTGATTCAATGACCATGTGAGTAAATGGGAAAGGAATGCAAAAGGTATCCTTGAAACCTAGTTGAGTGAAAGTGGATGGTTTTGGCATGGTGTTTGTAAATTATTGAATTATTAGTTGCATATAAGTTTATTTATTAAATGAAACATAGTATGATTCATATTTACATTTTTTTGGACATTTTAAGTATTAAATCTTAAACTTAGAATCAAAGTGATCACTTGCAGACTAGAGAAGACAGCAATCAAACCACTGACCTTCTGTTCAGCAGATGACTGGCTCTATCTCCTGAACTGCCCAGTTTTGTTAAATTGAACCTCATCTGTGCTACAATACCAAGTGTGAAGAACCCAGGGTTCCTCATCAATGCATGAGTCAATGCACTGGTTAACATTGTCCAAAAATGCTTTTTAGTTCACTTCACACAACTCGTCATCAACTTAGCAAATGCTGATCAGTTCTTACCGAGCCATAGAGTTTGCCTTTGTGGCTCATGGCAACGAAGAGACCACTCCTCATCCCAAACATAGTCACCACTCCTCTCTCCACAGTGGAAATTTCTAGAAGGGCTGGGATGAAACACAACCATAATAAGCAACATATAGCATACATCAAAAAGAGAATAAACAAAATGGAAAACAAGTACTTATTATACTGTATATGTGCTGTATTTATTTGATTAGGAAAAGTGGGAAAGCACCTAAACAATGTTAATATAATCAGACTCTTGGCAGAGATGCTTGTAGCCTATGTTTTACTCTTTAAAGCAAGGATGGGAAATGTCTGGCCGGCAGGCTGTGTGTGGCCCATGAGACAACACAATATGGAAAAATAAGGACGAAATGCTCTTTGATAAAAGTAATGCTATTCAGTTGAGTTTTGTGCCCAGGTTTCTTGCGGTGAGCTACCAACTGGTTAAGAAGTTGAAACCTTAGTCAGAAAGAAATGCAGCCAGGTTGCTGCTGTGGAGTTGCCAGAACCAGACATAGTGAAACTGTATCCAATTTGAGATGAAGGACTGTCAGATAACAGATTATGGACCCTTTGGTGGATAATACCATTACTGACAATAACTCCTTTCATTTGTCATTGCTGCTCCCTTCATCTCTATCAGACATTTCCGTAAGTACAAATACTTTAAACATTGACACACATTTCCATTATGTTACAAACTGTTTATTATAATCAATATAGTAAATACTGTTATTTTGCTGATGTTCTTAGTTACACACAGCATCTATGCACTTCTGTCCATCCTGGGTGAGGGATCCCTCACATGGCTCTTTGTGAGATTTCTTTTTTTACCCTGTTAATAGGGGTGTTTTGGTAGTTTTTCCTTACTCTTGTTGAGGGTTAAGGGCAGAGGATTTTGCACCTTGTTAAGCCCTGAGACAAATTGTGATTTGTGGATATGGGCTATACAAATAAAAATTGATTGATTGATTGATTGATTGATTGATTGATAACTGACAACAAGCCGATGTCAGACGCAGTCGCAGCTACATACTAATCAGTTTCAACAATAGGTAGAAACAGCTCACATAGCTGATGATGACAGGACATACCTATGCCAGACAAAAGTCTTGAGTTTTTCTTTTTAAATAACATAGAAAAATGGCATGGGTAAATTGATGCATGAGCTGATTATGACTAGTACCACAGTTATTTGCCTACTTTACATAGACTTCAACAGGGAATGGCATGACTTACTGTATCTGTTTTCATTATGCACGCCTGTGATCTTCCCGTTTGGTAGGACTTGAATGTGGAAGCCGATGCCTACATTACAGTACAGCCTTCTCAGTCTTTTGATGCCCAGTAGGTATTCTCCATCTCTGGCTGTCACCTCCCTCTTGTCCAAGGAGCGACTGGTAGCCTGAACCAATGACACAGCACTCTGTATGGTTTGTCTCTTACTGCTGATAACTGGGAGAGGAGCAAAGGAGCTGCACAGGAGGAGCCCAAAGAGGAGTAGTGGCAGCTTGGACCTTGTTGATGACATCCTCTGCTTACCAATCTGGAGGTACACAACTATCGTGTACTTCAAAGTCCAAAGAATTCACTTAGTATCAACAAAAATGCTCATAAAAATATTTCCAGCTTCAGTTTCTCAAAAAACATACCATGGAGAAAATGTCTCAACTGGTGCACTCTTTAAAACCCAGAGAGAAGTTTTAGCATGCATAGTTAGACATCTCGAAACACTAAACCCATAGGGTTTGCCAGTGTTTGCCTCCCGTTCCCCAGTTTTGTTTCCTCCTCAGGTAGATCCTGCAAACAGACCTATATGTGCCCCATATTACATCACACACCACCTGCTGTCTTGTTTGCCTGTGAGTCACAGATGCTGTAGAAATACACAAGCTTACAAATACATAGAACACATAGTGACAGAAAACAAAGTTGAACACGCAAAATTACTCTGTGCCCGGTTGAAGCAAGTTGGAAGAGGAGAATTGTGTGGAACCAGCTCTTACTCTGGGTTAGGGAGACAGACACCATCAAACCTGATTATTTCTTTTCAGCTGAATGTTTGATATAAATGCCTGGTTGTGACAGAGTTGTTCGCAGCTCAACCAGGATAAAAAGGGTGTGGATGTTCTGTGCTTTGGAAGGAATCTTCGCAATGACCGGAGGAAGGTGCCACATTAATCAATCTATCAATCAATCAAATTTTATTTTTGTATAGTATTTGTAAAAAACCCTTTTAACAGGGTAAAAAGAAGGTAGAAACCTCAGAGAGAGCCACATGTGAGGGATCCCTCTCCCAGGACGGACAGAAGTGCAATAGATGTCAAGTGTAAACATTAAGTAGTTGATAGAGCAGAGGTGGGGCTGCATGTTACCTCAAAAATGCTTTCAGTGGGAGGTGATGCCATCTTTAGCTGAATCTAAATGGTAAATGGACTGTATTTATATAGCTCTTTGCTAGTCTTATTGACCGCTCAAAGCACTTTGCAAGCCACATTCATCCTTTCATACAACGCTTCTCCACACAGTACTTATTCTATCATACATCATTCATGCAGCTCTCAGGGGCTTTCATGTGCACGATAATGATAGTGATGATAGTGTAGTTTAATCTTGACTGCATGTGATTTTTACAGATTACAACAAATTTAACATAACATAAAATAACAGCGCAGATGGACCACGGGATTCCTAAGGACAGTCGCTTTACTATTCCAACACATAGGCTATAAACTGTCAAACTGTGTGTGATAACTTCCCAGTGCAGGAGGGGGAAAAAACTGCAAAGGTTAAGGATAATTAGGGTTTGGTGCTTTGTCAGAGGATTTAAAAAATTAGTTAACAAACTGTGTGGGACGAAGCAAACTAGGGAGTAGGAACCATAGGAATAAAATATAACACAACAAATTATTTAGTTATATAATCAAAAAACTTAAATGAAATAGTAATGGTAAAAGGATTGAAATATTCTGTCACAGCAGCAGTAGCAGGTGGTCTTATCTCCTATCGATTTATTGACACAATCTGGAAGTAGACAAACCAGTCACCTCACCAGCCAGCCTCCTATTTATATTCAAAGGTCCACACACCTTCATTAAGTCTGCAGATGAGCCTGTTGACCTTGACCTTAGTGTAGGGATTTGTATGTTCCTAGGAGCTGTGTTGTTTCATGCATCAGCCCCTGTTAAGTATTCCAAAGGCACATTGGTCCCAGGTGAGGGGGCAGATGAAGATTGATTCACAGACCCTGAAATGTAAATCTCAGACTGGTGCTACCTTGGGAAACAGCTATAGTCTGTTTCTTAGGATACATGGAGCTAAGGTATATCCAGGCAGGTAGGAGAAGCGAAGGTGGTCTTCGGGTAACATTTTTTAGGCTAGTGGCCAATCACATTCCCTTTACTTTGTTTAAAAGAAAACTATATGATATACATGTTGGCTTCAATAAGGTACCTGGTAATTTATATTTCATAAGTATACATCATCTTCAACTTCTGCCCAAATTTCTGCAAACTAACATGCTTCAATATAAACTTTATTGGAATGAGGAAAAGAAAAGTCCAGGCTTGGAGAGAAACAGACTTTTCATTAAACCCTCTTACTGGAATACACGCCTGGTGGTCATGAATGCAAACTTCAAAAGTGAGAGTACAAGAGGAAAAACCCAGACACAAGAGATTTTATAATTTGTAAATACATTTTGTGTGCATGTTTATTTGTGTTTTAGAATGTAACAATAGTTTCTCTGATTCACTGCCTCACCATAGACTGTATATATGGATGACGCATCTCCACTTCCTCCCACTATAGAATGAAGCCAAAATATGGCAGATACAAGTTCATTTCAGTTGTCAATCAATTTTGTTTCTCCCTGCTTTTAAACCACCAAATAGCTAATTAAAACCAAAGTTATCATCAAAATTGAAACTTAACATACATCAGTGTGATGAAATCAACTTAATTGACAGGAACCAGCTTTGAGAAAAATGTATTTGCCGTGCACATTGACTTTTTACTTTGGTTCATGCATCATTCACTAAAATGGAGGAAACTGGATTTATGACGTATACTGCAGCAAGCCATCAAGTGAAGACACTTTGTGTTCAGTTTTGGGGAGAAGTCATGTCAGCCATCTATATATACAGTCCTTGATCCTTATGAATACTGCTCCAATCAAATTTTATTTCAAAAGCCCATATTCACAAGTCACAATTTGTCTCATCAGTCTTACTAAGGAGCAACATCTTCTGCACTTAACAAAGAGTAACAAAAAAGGACCAAAAAAAGAGACCACCACTGCTCTTTCACTCACTCTCCCTCACTCACTCACATGAAATGATATGCCAGTATTGAGTGGAAGCAAAACAATATGCTTCATTACCCCACTCTCCAAGAAATGAGGCTGCAGGCAACAACGTATGAAAACAAGGAGTGAATTTGAGCTGTCATGTAAGACAGTTCCACAACTATTTCCTGGAAGCAACGTGAACCTGGTTTGTATCAAACTGTCACAAAAAACAGGAAAAATTATTATTACTTTTATTATCATCTATTCATTTTTTGGAAATTAAAGCAAGTATTTTACCACTGGAAGGAAGATAAAAGATCTTGTTTACCGAATCATGCTCCCCTTAATCTTTCACATCGTATCAGTAATATTAATCAATATTAATCATTATCTTATTGTTTGCACTTTAATAATTAATGTTTCATATCCCATTTTTACAACACCATTAAGTCTGGTGCTAATACTAACATGTACTTCCCAGACCTTATCCTGAGGTATTTCCATGCCCGGGAAGCACACAATGCAACAGTGTAAGGAAGATGACTTTAGGTGGAAAGTGAAGATGTCTGACATCTGATTTTGATACCAACAAGAAAATGACTTACAAATGTCACAACTCCAGTAGAAAGCTTTCAGTCTTCCATGCTTGTTCTGCTGCCACTGGTCAGCATACAAATAACTCAAGAAGAAATATTGCAAACAACAGTGTGATTCATACCAGCAAACGTTGGTTTATACGTCTATAGACGTTTATACATACGGCACATAACACACAGCAGCAGTGGAGGACTGATATCATGTGACATGTGGTGCGTCAGCACACTGTTCATGTAGGGCTCTGACAGAGAAAGCAAGACAGAGGCAAAGATAAATCATGTGTGTGCACATGTGAAGGACTAGTCTCCCCACCGGATGAAAACCCCCTGGTAGTTATGACGTGGGTAATCATTTACTAACATTTACTCTGACATCACACATCGTCAACAGAGTTTCCCTCAAGCTATGAAGGCAAAATTATCCCACCGAGAGGATAGGAAAAACCTAATAATCTGGGTTCAAGAATGAAATGCTGGAAACAGGGTTTTCCTTTGAATTAATTTGATGGATCGTCGACTCTATCTTCTTAACTACTTCAACTCAGTAACTTTAATCACATGTGGCAGGTTGGCCAAGATGGTTAATCATATGCTTAACATACTTAAGCCCACAGGTATGGGGCAGATGGTGCATACAGTATATTTAGCTGACACAACCTGACCCAGATAACAGTCCAAATCTATTTGTCCCTGTTTGCTTGTTCCCATTTTTTCCAATGGGTATTTTTTGCTTTTCATCCATTGATTGAACAGCATACTGTCTCTTCAAAGACAATTCTGGTTACCAGTATAGAGATGCATACCTGCACCAGGGGTGCCTGGTGACTTGTGTCTCTGTTCCTATTTGTCCTTGATCAAATATTGCCCTTGACTTTGTTTAATATTGTAATTCCTTATTATCAGGCTTCAGCAGTAAGTCGTTAAAGACTCTGCAGCTTGTCCAAAATGCTGCAGCACGTGTCCTGACAAGAACCAAGAAAAGAGACCACATTTCTCCTGTATTAGCTTCACTACACTGGCTTCCGGTTAAATCTAGAAAATAATTTAAAATTCTCCTCCTCACTTTCAAGGCCCTTAATAATATGGCACCATTATACCTCAAAGAGCTGATAGTACCTTATCAACCCACTAGAGCACTGCGCTCCCAGAATTCAGGCTTACTTGTCGTCCCTAAAGTCTCTGAAAGTAGAGTAGGAGCCAGAGCTTTCAGCTATCAAGCTCCTCTCCTGTGGAATCATCTCCCACTTTCAGTTCGGGAGGCAGACACCATCTGTACGTTTAAGAGTAGGCTTAAAACCTTCCTTTACGATAAAGCTTATAGTTAGAGCTGGTCCAGGCTTGTCTTAGACCTGCTCTTAGTTATGCTGCTATAGGTCTAGAAGGTCGGGGGACACATGACACTCGGAGCTTCTCTTCCCAGCTTCTCCTTCCTCTTCTCAATCGTTATCACATCAAAGAAATTAATATCTCATCAATACATGTTACTGACTTGACTTCTTCCCCGGAGTCCCTTTGCCTTATCGTCCGCAGATCCAGGGCCGCGGCTGCTGCCACATCGTGGAGTATGATGGTGGATCACGTATCAGAGATCGTGATCGTAATGGTGGATTCTGTATTGTGTTGGCATCTGATAATGGTGGTGGACCACGATCGAGGTGGCAGCTGATGGTGGATCCTAATGGCGGCAGTGGATCATTACTGTGGACTATGGTGGCATCCGATCTTGATGGTGGATCATGATCGTGGTGGCAGCTGACCATGGACTATGATTACAACAAAACTGCTTGATATATAATATTTCTACTCAGATACTCGACCATTACTGACAATAATCCATCAATTCATTTACCTTCCATTATGCTACAAAGTGTTTATTCTAATCAATGCTGTAAATACCCTTATCTTTCTGATGTTCTCCTTTACACTTGACATCTATTGCACTTCTGCCCGTCCTGGGAGAGGGATCCCTCACATGTGGCTCTCTCTGAGGTTTCTACCTTCTTTTTACCCTGTTAAAAGGGTTTTTTTTTTTTTGTTTTTCCTTACTCTTGTTGAGGGTTAAGGGCAGAGGATGTCACACTTTGTTAAAGCCCTATGAGACAAATTGTGATTTGTGAATATGGGCTATACAATACAATTTGATTGATTGATTTGTCACAGGTTTACCTCCTCCACATGGTAACAAAGCCATACTCACCACTATGGTGCATTACTGAATCCAACCCCTCATTCTGGAGCTCCCACCTGGCCTATATTGTGTAAATCCATAGCTTCCTGACCAGTCATACTTGATATTCTATTTGAGAAATCTGACAGTGGTTTCACAAGAATCAAGGAGCAAAAGCAAACAGTTTGGTAAGTGCACAGAAGCAGCCTGAGCAAGAGAAGGCCTCAGACATATATACAGTCTATGCCTCAGACTGAAGCTCAGACCCCGTCGCCGATCGCTCTCTCCACCAACCGCAACAGGTCCTGAGTTGCGTGTGCTCGAGCCCATTCAGTGCTACAACGTAGCCCTAGTTAGATAATGTATCTCTAAGGTGTTTAGGGCCAAGTATTAGAACCTCTGTTTTATCTGAGTTTAATAAGAGAAAATTGCGGGTCATCCAGGTTTTTATGTCCTTGAGACATGCTTGGAGTTTAGTTAATTGATTACACTGTCCAGGTTTTATTGACAAGTATAACTGGGTGTCATCCGCATAGCAGTGGAAATTTACAGAGTGTGTCCTGATAATGTTTCCTAATGGAAGCATACATAATGAGAATAAAATTTGGCCGTGCACAGAGCCCTGTGGAACACCATGGTTAACTTTGGTGCGCACAGATGACTCATCATTAATTTGCACAAATTGGAATCTATCTGAAAAATAGGATATAAACCAGTTTAGGGCGGTTCCTTTAATGCTAATTAACTGTTCTAGTCTCTGTTATAAAATTGATGGTCAATAGTGTCGAATGCTGCACTAAAATCTAACAGAACGAGGACAGACACAAATCCTTGATCTGAAGCTATTAGAAGGTCATTAGTGACTTTTGTCAAGGCTGTCTCTGTACTATGATTAGCTCTAAACCCCGACTGAAAGTCGTCATATACATTACTTTCCTGGAGAAACTCACACAGCTGATTGGCTACAACCTTCCGAGGATTTTAGACAGGAAGGGGAGGTTGGATATCGGTCTGTAGTTGGCTAAAACCTCCGGGTCCAGGGTGGTTTTTTTAAGAAGGGGTTTGATTACAGCTAGTTTTAAAGGACTGTGGTACACATCCTGATGATAATGAGAGATTGATTGTATTCAGTAACGTACTATCAATTAGGGGCAGAATTTCTTTAAGTAATTTTGTAGGAATGGGATCTAAGATACAAGTTCTGGGTTTATCAGCTGATATATAAGTGTACATGAATGCACGACACACTTAATGGTCCTGGTTTGAAAATATGGTCACCCAAGACATAAATCATTCCCCAAAAGGGCCACACCCTGTGTGGGGTGATCAGAGAGAAGCTGTCTAAATAATTGGTAGGAGTCTCAGCTGTTCCTGAGATTTCTGTGCTTGATGTTGTATTAGTGTCAAGTGAGGGCAGGAGATGGTTGATTTTATTTCTAATAGTTCGAATTTTATGATTAAAGAAGCTCATAAAGATATTGCTATTCAGGGATGGAGGAATACTGGGTTCGATGGAGCTCTGACTCTGTCAGACTAGCTAAAGTGCTAAAGAGAAACCTTGGGTTGTTTTTATTTTCTTCTATTAATGTGGAGTAGTAGGCAGCTCTTGCTTCTTGGAGGGCCTTCTTATATGCTTTAACACTATCTTTCCAGGTTAGGTGATTTTCAACACATCCTTTCTATTTTTCTTGACGCTTGTTTTAATTCATGTGTGTTGGAACTTTACCATTGTACATCTCTGTTTACCTTTCATATCATTAAATATTTACACCGCTCAGGTCATGTGGGACAGATTTAGTCAGTGTTCCCAGATTCAACACCAAGCAAAGTGTAGAAGCTTTTAATTTATTTACTCCCACATTGGAACAAGCTTCTTGGATACCTACTTGTTTCTGTAATTTTCTTTGAAATACAATTTTAATGGGATCTATTATTTTAATGTATTTCTGTAAAGCCCTTTAAAGTGCACTGTTTCTGAATGAAGCAATGTAAATAAAGTCACCCTCCGTTGCCTTACTAAGTGACCACAAAGATTGTTGTTTATGGTGGCTTTGTGTATATGGACGTCTTATGTAGAAGGGTGGTTTTCCATTGTCTTATAATAAATACATCATTGCTTGGACCCATATGGGCAGCCGAATATTTATGAATGGATTAACCAACAAAAAAAAAATGTGTCAATTGAAGTTTCCTTCTCTCGTTTTTACTTGTGTCCTCAGCAGATTGATGACAGCACAGCTGATGAAATCGACATTTAAACCAACAGCAATGGTATATTGCCAATAACATGGAAGTAAATGGTAAATGGTTTTGTATTTATATAGTGCTTTTCTAGTCTTGATGACCACTCAAAGCTCTTTACAGTACAGTTTTACATTCACCCAATCACACACACATTCATACAGTGCATCTATTAGCAGCACTTTCTTGTTCTATGAGGGGCAATTCAGGGTTCAGCATCTTGCCCAAGGACACTTCGGCATGCAGATGGGGAAGACTGGGGATCGAACTGCCAACCTTCAGGTTGGAGGACGACCGCTCTACCCCTCAGCCACAGCCGCCCGTACAATCAATTAATATTGATACAAAAGGAAAGGAGTGCAGAAAAGTGCCCAGGAGCTTTGTCAGGTTGGGGGGGAATCCCTGCTGAAATTATTGTGTAACAAAATAGAAATCCCTCTGTTTGTCAGGCTAAGAGTCAGATGTATCAGGCTGTGCTGCTTCAATCTTACCATTCTTTTAAAAACGGGCATGGACATGACATCAGGTGAACTACTTTACTACTATATACTGCTGGGTGGCATGGTCTATGATAATGGGCCTTATTTTATTAGTTGATTTATATTTTTGTCAAATCTGAATCTGTAAAGAATTTAAACTTAAACTGTGCAATAAGTGTAGATGAGTAAAAACCGTACTGTTTGCCCGAGGTGAAGTTGAAGTAGAGAACGACATGACATGAAGTGGAAACGCTCAGTTACGTTCAATTGCGGTTAGTTCTGTTATGTGACCAGCAGGTGTCGCTCCTCAACAGGCAGAGCGCCGCATGTGAGGGTTCACACAAACACCTGAAATCAGAGGCGAGCAGTGTTTAAATTTGAAGAAAGGCGAAGGTCATACAGTGTTAGTGGTGTTTGGCCACTGATAGTTAAGGTTACTGATACTATTTATAGTTTGTTAACCACCCGAGCGCTGATTTCAACGGAGTTTGTCTTTCCCACAGCACTAAGGACATACAATGGATCTCGCGAGAAGAGACTTTGCCACACAACCCAGTACGTGGCTTGACAGCTGTGTGCTGGGAGTGTTTGCTGTGTTTTGTCTGTTGGCAGATTGAGACCATAGACTGTATATGGTTGAGACCTATGTGTACCTGGACGTCGAATAACCGCCGTGAATCCTCTACACGTCTTTGAATCGTGTCACGTCCACTCTGTCGGCCTGGTATGGCGGAGAGAGGGCAGTCGGGTGAATTCTCCGGCTCTCTGACGAGCTCCACTCTTCCTCCGCCAAGGACCCGCATCTTCAAAATCATTGTGATCGGGGACTCGGGGGTCGGAAAGACGTGCCTCACCTATCGCTTCTGTGCCGGCAAGTTCCCCGAGAAGACCGAGGCCACGATCGGGGTTGACTTCAGGGAGAGGCTGGTCGAGATTGATGGCGAAAAAATCAAGGTGTGCAAAACACAACACTCTCTAAAACCTCTGTGTGCGTGCTCCGCTGCGCCTGTACTTTTATCATCTAGTTTGGATGGTTAAGGATAGGGAATGAGTATCCTCACTCAAATAGAAGTACAAGCGTGTGTGTGTGTGTGTGTGTGTGTGTGCGTGCGTGCGTGCGTGCGCGCGAATGAATGTATACATTCATTTTAGGAATGCATTACTGACCTCATATTTGTAAGTGTTTGTTTTAGTTTTTAAATGTAGATACTTTGAATAGAAGTGGCTGTGCTTTCTATAATTTGAATATCATTGAAATACGTTTAAAAAACAACAAAAAGCAGCAGTGTGTGTTGTGTCTCACTGATGTATTTGAGATTGTTTTAGGCCAACAGTGGAGCTCTAGCACAGGGTGTGGTGGCCCTCTGGCCTGCTTGTATGTGTTTAGTTTTTTTTCTTCTCCTTCTCTAGGCCTTCCCTAGGCCAGTCTGCTAACTGAGGCTGACAGGGATCACCTGGGCCCAATGCACCCAGCTACTATAAAAGCTGACACTTCTGACCTCCTGGAAGCTCTCCCCCACATGTCTTATATTTTCTTTCTTTTCTAGTATTCTTCCAGCACCCACACACTACCCTTCTCATACATCGTATGCAATACTGATACCACAGATTTTCACAGCTCGTTACCTCTGATGGGTTAATTTTATTAGCCATAATTTTAAAGCAAGATGTGACAAAAGGAATAAGATGCATCAGGCTTTGATACACACTCAACACTTCTTAGTAGCATAATCAATTGCTAGTTTGGGTCTTATAATGGGATTTTATGTTTCCTTATTGTCCTCTACAGATCCAGCTGTGGGACACTGCAGGCCAAGAGCGCTTCAGGAAGTCCATGGTGCAGCACTACTACCGCAATGTGCATGCTGTTGTCTTCGTCTATGACGTCACCAACGCTGCTAGCTTCCGCAGCCTCCCTGCCTGGATTGAGGAGTGCAAGCAGCACGCTCTGGGCACAGAGGTACCCAGGATCTTAGTTGGAAACAAGTGCGACCTCCAAGACTCCATCCAAGTGAGCACAGATGTGGCGCAACAGTTCGCAGATTCCCATTCCATGCCCCTATTTGAGACATCTGCAAAAAGCCCAAACAGCCAAGGAGAAGGAAGCTATGGCAGTGGAAACAGTGACCACGTTGAGGCTATTTTTATGACGGTGGCCCACAAACTCAAGTCTCAAAAGCCTCTAGTGTTGAGCCAGCCCCCTGGGGGATCAGGAGGCACCATCAACCTGAGCAGGGGGATGAGTGATGGAGGAGATGTGGCCAGGAGCTGGGCCTGCAGCAGCTGCTGAAGAAGAGAAATGGAGGGAAAGAGGGCGACAACTTTAGCTTCAGGCTGAACAAGCCCAGTGAAACTGAAAATGAAGTGAGCTGAGGAAACTGGAGGTCTAGAAAGATTGAGTGGATCCAACAAAATGGCTTCAACAACTGACACGATGTGTTCATTTGAAAACAATACATTTTTCATGTGCTTGTGCTTGATATTACAAACGACTTTTAAATGGTTAGGGGCAATGTGATTGCTGCAATGTGGCAATGTGATTGCTACCTTGGGATGTTGGTTGATGGAAATGATTGTGAACACAAAATCAGAACCTGAGTCAGATATCCTGAGATAGTAATTTCGGAGCCTGCACTACTGAAGTGTCAAGTCAGTAACCTTGTTTTGTTGCAGCATAAAACACAGAAACACAGTGGCATTTATATTTTTTGAGTAGGGGGCGGGGGGGCTTTTGTTAAAATCAAATCTGATCTTTGAGCTCTTGTGGGAACAATGACTCAAACGATTGTTAGTGTAGTCCAGATACAATCAGGATCGTCCCATGTAATGGGAATGTAAAGTGTCAAGAGCAGCTAATGAAAACTACTGGTGGGGATATCAAATAATTTTACTGACAAATGACCTGAATATAATTTGTTCATGCAGAAAATATAACCCAACACATAACATCATGCAACCTGTGATGCAGTGTATGGCCTTAATCTGTGGCACTGCAGTACGGACTGCATCATATGGAAAGGAGTTGGGCAATGCCTTCTTTTTGTTGTATTGTCGACATATGGTACATGATGATACTCTTAACACTGGCGCCCTGTCAGGGTGTACCCCGCCTCTCAGACAACATCAGCTGGAATTGATTCCAGCTCCCCTGCGACCCTCAAAGTATAACAGTATAGATATCAGATGGCTGATGATCTTTAAATTTTCATTAAAGTTGCCCTGTTGAATTTTTTTGTTAAAAAAATGTTTTTTAAATTTTTGTTCTGTTTAAATCCAGTGCTTTTCATCAAAACATGTTAATTATTGAATCCTCACAAACACATTGAATCGAGTCCCATCTTCAAAAACCATCATATGCACATAATTGATCAATGTGCATATGAAGAAAGTTGCTTTTATCAGATAACAGAGGGGACGTGGATTCAGAGCTGCAGTAAATCTGCTCTTTGTAGTGTTTAAACCCAGAACATCACTGTGACTAAGGGTGTCATTTCATTTAGCAGTTAGCATTAGCGCTATTTATAGATACTTCTATGAGGGACTTGAGTTCCTCTTCAGCACGGTACAGTAACTTCTGAGGCTTTTTAAAGCCTTTGTTGCTGTGTGCTACTCAACTGTTTAGTGTATCATCTGCTATGCGATGTGTTTTCATCAAGAAAACACTTAAAACTACAGTCAGGTCAACACAAATCAGGGGTTGCTTATGAATTGTTAATCACTGATCCTGGTGTGTTTGTGCTGAGCTCAGACTTTTCTGTTTCAGCTGATCATTGACTGTTCTGACTAACACTGACCTCATTAACATCAATTGTTACTGTAGCTGACTGTATAAAGTCCAGTGCTGAGGGTTTATATTACGCAGTTGCTTCTTGCACAAATTCACAAGTATATACAAAATAGGTCACAATGTTTCATAGTGTCAAACAATGGAGGTGTCGGATAAAAACATTAAAATAATAAAAATGGCATTAAATTCTGTAAATATTAACCCTACGTCTTTTAGTGTAAGGGAATAATTTGAATATTTTTTTCACAAGTGTTGGAGAACATTGTTACTTCTGCTGGGCCAGTGAGAATAATGCATTTTGCACCTTTGTATGTTTGAGAAAATGAAAAGAGAAAGTGTATGGTTTTTGGTTTGGTTTTGTATTTATATAGAGCTTTTCTAGTCTTGATGACCACTCCAAGCTCTTTACAGTACAGTTTTACATTCACCCATTCACACACACAGTGTGATACAGTGCATCTATTAGCAGCACTTTGCAGTTCTATGAGGGGCAATTCGGGGGTTCAGCATCTTGCCCAAGGACACTTCGGCATGCAGATGGGGAGACTGGGGATCGAACTGCCGACCTTCAGGTTGGAGGACGACCGCTCCAGCACCCTCCAGTATGCAGGAAGAAAATATGGGGATGACATGCAGGGGATGGTATGGCCACTCAGTCACATCAGGAACCTACTTCATAGGATAATCAGGATTCATGCCTATGATATATGGCATAACCATTCAGATGCCAGGCTATCCTGAGAAAGTTACTTTTAACAGCATCACTAACAAATAAGAAAGTAGGAAGCTTGTTAGCCACACGTCACCAAAGTTGATCAGTAGAAAACACTTGCAGCTTCGTTTTCACTGCCTTCATGTAAAAGTCTATTTATATAATGCGTTTCTAAGCACTTTACCCCCCCAAAAAAGAATTGTCTGTGGCAGGTTAAAGTAGAGAAACTTAGTTTTGAGTGACTATCATATTGTCAAGATCAGTTTGTTAGTATCCAGCAACAGAGCTAACACTCTGCATACTGGCAGCATGTGATGTCATTTAACAGTTGAGGTACCCAGAATTATACGCTTTTAAACAAGTCTGCCATATGAATCTGTTACCTGATACATTGACAGCTGTGTGACGACAGTGGAAGATAATGTTGGTGTTTCTACTGTTTAAGATTAGGGCCATCCACCTTCACACTGGGTCCCACAATGTCCTTTTCCTTACTTTTGTACAATGCAGCCATGAATAACGAATACTGCTAATGCATGTCTCAAAAAGAAAAATCTCAGTTACAGAATACTGTTAATTCACAAAGTGATCAATTTGTCTCCAACATTGACCAAATTATTTAAGACAAATAAAAAGGGGATATGTTTTGTGCAACCTTGCAATAAACCATGTAAAAGCTCAAAAACTTCAGTCAGGTTTTATTTATTAAATACACAAAATGTCTTAGAATTTAGAACAAATTATCAGTCACATATACAGGTATTTCATATCAGCTTTTACAAGGTTCAAATGGAATCTGGTCATAGAGCAAATAAAGACGGTGCCACAGTTTTAAGTGCTTGGTCTAATCAAGAGCAGAAGTTATTTAAAAGTCATTTTATAACATATAATGTTTAAGACTGCTGACTGCTTCAGCAGAGTTGAGATTTCTCCCCTCAGTACATCCACAAGTAAGAAGTAGGCACATCTTTAATCACTGGAATTAAGAGAGCAGACAGGATGTGTTTCAGGTCTTATGTGTGTCAGGTCAGTCTGCTGTATGGAGGTAGTTTGGAGGGTCCCTCCTCTTCCTCAGCGGTGTACTGCTCAGTGGACTGAGGTGGAGAGTTAAAGAGCCTGTCATCACCTCCTGCTGCACATAGAGGAGAACTACATCACAGACTGACAGAAACAATTGCAGCAAAGATGGTTTCAAATCAAATTACCTTGCCAGGTACAAACCATCTCAGTGTCCCCAGGGTCGCACTGAGGGACCAGGGTCTCCTACAACATAGACACACACATTGTTAAGTCACAGAAAGGTCAGTTGGATTAAAAAAAGTTACATCCTTGGCGATAAAAACCCAACAAAAATCTTTGTTCTCAGAGTAGAACTTCTTTGTTTAACCAACAGCATGTCCTGAACAGAGGGATCTGTGTTATCCTGTCTTTGGATTACACAACCCAGGGTGACTGCAGTTCAACGTTTGACCTCTTCTTCAAACTGTAACCATCCAGTGTTGGTATGTACAGCTGCCCTAATGCTTATTTAGCATTACTTTTGAGTAGGGTTGAAAATAGATAGAAGTTCTTGCAGGTACAACTACCACAACCTTCAGTACTTCATATTCTCCTCCCACACCCGGCTTCATGCATCACTGAACATGTGCATTCAAATGCCTGTATGGTGTAGAAACAAATTAGACTTGGCATCATGTATACCAAACAAATCAATCACAAATATGTTGAATAATCCACAGAAGTCAGGTAGCTTGTTTGGTGTTCATGTCTTTGGAATGAGCAACTGAGCATTGTGAAACTTAACAACTTTGTCATTTCCCCCCCAAAAAACAGCACTTGATATCAACCAGTCAGCTGCAGCAGAAGTTGACGTTAGCCAGAAACAGAAACTCTTGTAACAGTTGTGAAAAGGCAGCAGAATTCCCTTCAGCACGGAACAAAAATCCACAGCACAGGTATGTTCTGGGGACAAACACACCGGAAGTATTTAGAAGCAATTTATGAGAAAGCAAACTGTTGATTATGTTGACCCAATGCAGGGCTCCTACTTTCTCCCTTAACCAATGACAACACAGTGTTACCCCATGTGATGCAGTGGAACAGAAAACTAGCAATGAAATAAAGTGAATGAGAGATAAGCAGAGAAAAATTTGTGTTGAAGACAAATTTAAAAATGAAATGAATCCATAAGAAGAGACCACTGAACAACAGTTACAACCAGATAACAAATCCCACTGCTTGTACAGATACAAATGGCCCTATTGATTCTGAGTGGATGTGAAGAAATTATAGAAAGCTCAAATGTGAAACTGTGAGAGTGAACAGTCAGGAAGGTCTATTAACAACACGTTACTGACTGAGTTGAAGAAAAGTGTTTTTTTGTCACAGCTTCTACCACAACGAAAGGTTCTCAGGATGAAATATAAAAACATTTTATCAAGTGATGTGTATTAATACAGGTTTTGTGAAATGCTAAGTCACACTTAATGAAAATTGAGCCACTTAATCATCATCACCTTTATCACAGCAGATGTTTCCTATTACAAATGTGTTTGAAAAAGTATTTTTCGTTGAGTTCACACGTTTTACACACCCTTTTTCAAAACTGTTCACAGACCTCATACTGTACAAAGACCTAAAGTTCTATAGATTTAATAGTGCTAAACAAAAGGAACGTAGCTAAGTTGCATATTATATAATGCATTAGTGTTAATCTCTAATGCACATGTGTGAAGCTCTTAACGCAGCATCTGTCTTGATCCACCTATAATTGATCTTTGCAAACATGGATCAAAGAGATTAAAGGTCATAAATAGGACAAAAAAGTCAAAAATTCTTTACTGCAGAACACTTCACTGAAACCTATTCAATGTCCACGTGTCTAGTCTAGATGTTTACTGTAGGTCTTATGTCAAAGACAGTATGGACTATTGTTACGTTAGCCGAATGTGATTTATGCAGGGAAAGTCAAATCCAGTCAGTCTCCAGTGTTATGTTGTCAGTCAGATAACACTAAACACTAAAACACTAAAGATAACACTACACACAAAAATCAAATGAATGATTAGAAAAGGTCTCTTTTTTACTGTATTTTAACAGAACATCTAAAACAGTGTAAAAGTGCAGGTGCAGATGCAGCAGGGTTACATCTCTGTAAAAACCATCTCAGGAGTAAAATATAAAGTTCATGCTGTGATATATTTTTGTGCATTCTTTGGCAAATACTATAATAATGTAAAAAATTGCAGTAAGTCCTAACTGAGCTGTATTTTGGAGTCTAACGTATAGTTCAGGGGGAAACTATTGAGTTTTTTAAAGGATCAACCATCTCATGTGTCATGTAAACCTTTATGAACATGACATCCAGCAGTTAAGTGACAGTAATTACCACATGTGAACTGCACTGCTACGGTGTTATTGATCAGGATGATATTGAGCATCGTCGATCGAACACGCAAAGTTTCAGGTAGCAAAATAGCGAGACGCATAGTTTGATGGTAAAGACATTATTCCAGTGAGTGGCATTAGAAACAACTGGTCTTAGAAGTTGTCAAAGACACTGAATTCCCTCAGATGACAATCTATATGTTTCATAGAGAGCATCCTGACTGGCTGCATCACCGCCTGGTATGCAAGCTGCACCGCCCTCAACCGTAAGGCTTTACAGAGGGTGGTGAAGTCTGCCCAGCACATCACCAGGACGGAGCTACCATCCATGGAGGACCTCTACACCCAGCGGTGTAGGAAGAAGGCCATCCGGATCATCAAAGACCCCTATCACCCCAGCCATAAACTGTTCTGCCTGCTGCCGTCTGGCCGACAGTACTGCAGCATCCGGGCCTGCACCACCAGGCTCAGAGACAGTTTCATCCCCCAGGCCATAAGAATTTTAAACTCCTCCAATCTGTCATAATTCCACTAACTCTGCACCTTAGCATATTTGCACTATTGTTTTTTCTTTAGGTGTATATATATATATATATTTAATTTTATTTTCTATTTAAAATGTTTGCTATTCTATTTTATTCGATATTTTATTTGTTTGTAATATTCTGAGCATTGCTATAAGAGAGCCTGTGACCCAAGCATTTCATTGCCAGCGACTGCTTAATGTAATTGTTGTGCATATAACAATAAACTCTTGAATCTTGAATATACAGTGCATCTGGAAAGTATTCACAACGCTCCACTTTTTCCACATTTTGTTATGTTACAGCCTTATTCCAAAATTGATTCAATTCATTTTTTTCCTAAAAATTCGACACACAAGATCATTATATTAGACTATATCCCATTCATTCCCATTGTAAATCACTAGGTTAGGGTGTGATGTGCCCAGGTCAACGTTTAAAGCAGGAATGTTTAAAACAAGCAGGAATGAACAAAGAAGTTTTCATGGTTTTAACGACAATGGACAAAAAAACGACACGTAAATGAATTATTCCTTATTCGCCCATAATGACAGTGAAAAAAGTTTGTTGAAAATGTTTGCTAATTTATTCAAAATAAAGAACGAAAATATAACATGTACATAAGTATTCACAGCCTTTGCTCAATACTTTGTTGAAGCACCTTTGGCAGCAATTACAGCCTCAAGTCTTTTTGAGTGTGATGCTACAAGCTTGGCACACCTATTTTTGGGCAGTTTCTCCCATTCTTCTTTGCAGGACCTCTCAAGCTCCATCAGGTTGGATGGGGAGTGTCGGTGCACAGCCATGTTCAGATCTCTCCAGAGATGTTCAATCGTGTTCAAGTCTGGGCTCTGGCTGGGCCACTCAAGGACATTCACAGAGTTGTCCCGAAGCCACTCCTTTGTTATCTTGGCTGTGTGCTTAGGGTCGTTGTCCTGTTGGAAGATGAACCTTCGCCCCAGTCTGAGGTCCAGAGCGCTCTGGAGCAGGTTTTCATCAAGGATGTCTCTGTACATTGCTGCATTCATCTTTCCCTCAATCCTGACTAGTCTCCCAGTTCCTGCCGCTGAAAAACATCCCCACAGCATGATGCTGCCACCACCATGCTTCACTGTAGGGATGGTATTGGCCAGGTGATGAGCGGTGCCTGGATTCCTCCAGACATGACGCTTGGCATTCAGGCCAAAGAGTTCGATCTTTGTTTCATCAGACCAGAGAATTTTGTTTCTCATGGTCTGAGAGTCCTTCAGGTGCCTTTTGGCAAACTCCAGGCGGACTGTCATGTGCCTTTTACTGAGGAGTGGCTTCCGTCTGGCCACTCTACCATACAGGCCTGATTGGTGGAGTGCTGCAGAGATGGTTGTCCTTCTGGAAGGTTCTCCTCTCTTCACAGTGCAACGCTGGAGCTCTGTCAGAGTGACCATCGGGTTCTTGGTCACCTCCCTGACTAAGACCCTTCTCCCCGATCGCTCAGTTTGGCCGGGCGGCCAGCTCTAGGAAGAGTCCTGGTGGTTCCAAACTTCTTCCATTGACGGAGGCCACTGTGCTCATTGGGACCTTCAATGCTGCAGACATTTTTCTGTACCCTTCCCCAGATCTGTGCCTCGATACAATCCTGTCTCGGAGGTCTACAGACAATTCCTTGGACTTCATGGCTTGGTTTGTGCTCTGCCATGCACTGTCAACTGTGGGACCTTATATAGAAAGGTGTGTGCCTTTCCAAATCATGTCCAATCAACTGAATTGACCACAGGTGGACTCCAATCAAGTTGTAGAAACATCTCAAGGATGATCAGTGGATACAGGATGCACCACAGCTCAATTTTGAGTGTCATGGCAAAGGCTGTGAATACTTATGTACATGTGGTTTTTTCGTTTTTTATTTTTAATAAATTTGCAAAAATTTTCCAAAAACTTTTTTCACATTATCATTATGGGTTATTGTGTGTAGAATTTTGAGGAAAAAAATGAATTTAATCCATTTTGGAATAAGGCTGTAACATAACAAAATGTGGAAAAAGTGAAGCGCTGTGAATACTTTCCGGATGCACTGTATAATGTGATCGAGGGAGATAAGCAGATTCTGATCATTTATAAACAGCGCTACAGTAGTCAAACCTGCTAGTTATAAAAACATGTTTAAATTTGTCATTGTTTCTCAGAGAGAGAAACGGCCTCACTCTGGCGATGTTCTTCAAATAATAAAGTGCTGTTTTTGTGACACACTGGAAATCAGCATCCGAAATTAAAATCTGGGTAAAATGTCACTTCAAAATTTCTTGCCAGATCAGACCTATGGGCCAGACTAACATATGTAGTAAAGACTTGATGAAAAAGATATATTCATATATCAATATATAAAATAAGTATTTGAACAGGATAATGTCAGAAAGAAAGAATTCTGCTTATAATACCAAGGGCAATGAGGAGGTATAACGGGTTGTCTGATTGCCAAAGTATCCTTAGGGCACAGTGTGGCAGCAGTGTGTGAACGGTCAATCAATCAAATTTAATGTTTGCCCATATTTACAAATCACAATTTGTCTCATAGGACAAGGTGCAACAACCTCTGCCCTTAAGTAAAGAAAAACTACCCAAAAAACCCTATTAACATGGGGAAAAAAACACCTCAGAGAAGGCCACATGTGAGTGATCCCCAGGGGCGTAGCACAAGATTCTGGGCCATATACACAAGCAGTCTCTGTGAGCCCCCTTCCTCTCTCGATTCATGATGTCCCTCATGCATATTTTAATTATTTTTCTACAAACAACAGAGTCAACTTGTAAAGGTCACCTAAGTTCACTTGATGTACAGGAAATGTGTTAGGGAGGACAGATAAATCTGTGCCTTCTTGTCTACATGTTTTATAAGTTCTGTACATAGCCAAACTGTCAGAGGCCTTAAAGTATAAGGATAAGGGAAGGGATCTCCGTATATATATTTGTTTATTGAATGTGTTATTGTGTATGTATTTGTTTCTTTAACATCAAAAGGTGATAAATGAGGGGAAGTGACGGCTCGGCAGGGGGGTTGTTTTTGTGTATGCGGGCCGGCAGAGGACCAGCCACGTTCGAGTCGACTGCGGTCCTGAAGACCTACATGGGATTACTTCCAAAAACGGGATTATTTGCCTGGGTGACACTTGCAAGGATTACCGCGAGGACTGAACTATTTTTCTGGGCGCTCAGAGGTGGTGAGGATAGCGTGGACCCATTTTTGGTATTGTTTGCGGCATCTCGCCACGCCACACCTGCATACATTTTTGCTTTGGGACGTTGTCTGGGGATTCGGGGACTGTATGAACTTGGGGTTGGGGAAATATTGATGTATGGGATTTGTGTGGTTATGTTCACGTTTTCGGCTTTGTTTGCGGGCACACGTCCAGGGGGTACGTGTGTATGATTGGGTTGGGTGTCAATACAGACAATTGTATGCAACCTATCTGGGTTTATTTCGTTTATATATATATTATTTCATATGTGGTGGGGCCGATGACAAGGTTATCGGCCTTATAGAAGATTATTCGTTTATTGTAAATTGGTCAGGCGGCGGCGCCCGTACACAGCGGGACAGGTCCGCCCGTGCTCCTTTTAAAATAGCGTAGTAACTTTCCCCTTTTTCCGAAACGAGGCGAATTGTTACAAACTGTACGAATGATTCTGTATTGTTTAGTCACTAATGTACAGTACATACCAAATTTTGTATAAGTAATAATGATCTGATATGCTTAATTAAATATGAAATCTCGCCACATTTCAATCCTCCTTTTTTGACTTATGTCTACAGTTACTTTACTAGTTAAATGAGGTTTGTTTGAAGTATCATGCTAAAAAGAACATTATTTAACATTTATTCAAGTATTTCCTTAAGTATAAAACAAACCTTAAAAATACCATTTTGTTTTCAAACCCCTTACATTGAGAAAATTCAGATTCTATCAGACAACTGCAATTCTGCAATGCACAAACGTGGTGCAGCCGCAGCCAGTTTGACCCGCTGTAATAAACCGTGTTATTGTTGTTTAGACAATAACTGTCATCAGTTTTCTGCCCTCGGTTTGCCTTTTTTCTCTTTGCTTTTTTCTTTTATTTTCTGATTTACGGACTTTACGATTGCTTTCCCGACATATTGAACATCACTTCTCCAGCAGTCAGTCACTCACTTTGACTGTGTGCGGCAAGGACTAAATTATTTGTTTGTAGGGGTGACACGGGTGACTTAAAGGGGACATAGCATGCAAATTCCACTTTGTTAGTGCTTCTACAGGTTAATGTGGGTATCTGGCATGTCTACCAACCCAAAAACTCTGGGGAAAAAACACTCGCGCGTTTTGTTATAGTTCCTCTAAGTCAGAAACGTCATGCTTGAGCGACTCGATTGCGCTTCCTGGGTATTGTGTCGTAACAAGGAACTGGAAGTCTCCCTACATGGTCTTGGCCCACCCCCGTCCCCCACACACTGCTTCCGGTTTACACCGGAGGCTGCGAGGCAGCGCAGCGCCGTTCCCAAGCACGCAGCCGGGCTGTTCACACGGGACGAGCATTTCTCCGCTGGTCAGCTCGCGATTCACTCACATGTGGCATTTGTCTGGATCGTTGGGACTGGGAGGCTGCAGCAGCTGCTCGGGCGCGACCGCTCACTCTCCCGTGCGTGAGCTGGAATTTGTGTCAGCGCCACACAGCCAGCAGTGTGGAAGACTTCCGCAGTGTTCAGCGCTACTGTAACCCCCGAACCCCGACATTCAACGGGTACAACAACAAGCGGAGAAAGCAGAATCGCGGGCTGACCTTATATTTACAGTCTATGGGGCTGACCAGCGGAGAAATGCTCGTCCCGTGTGAACAGCCAGGCGGCTGCGCGCTTGAGAACGGCGCTGCGCTGCCTCGCAGCGGTCTTCCACACTGCCAGCTGTGTGGAAGACTTCCGCAGTGTTCAGCTCTACTGTATGCCGGGTTACAGTAGTTACGCCGGGGTACAGTAGTTACGCCGGGTTACAGTAGTTACGCCGGGTACACCGGACGCGAAGCGCCGCTGCGAGGCAGCGCAGCCGTTCTCCAGCACGCAGCCGCCTGGCTGTTCACACGGGCGAGCATTTCTCCGCTGGTCAGCCCCATAGACTGTATATATAAGGTCAGCCCGCGATTCTGCTTTCTCCGCTTGTTGTTGTACCCGTTGAATGTCGGGGTTCGGGGTAAATGATGGTCTTCATAGCCCCCCACCTCTCTTTCTCTCTCTGTCTGTCTGCTTGTGTGCTTGTAGTGGATGGGCAGAGGGGACATTTAATTATGTGATTGGGAAAATTAAAACTCCAGGACAACAGAAGGGAATACAAAGTATGGGATGCATATTTGATAATTTATATCATATAAAATATGTAATTTATATCGTTTAAAATCATGGGGGGGAGAGGGGGAGGGGGGAGCTGGCTCATTAGCATTTAAAGGAACAGGCACTCAAAACAGGTCACTCTGTGGAGGGCTGTTTTATACAGGGTAAAAAGGGTGCTGTTTTATATGATCCTTGTGGTATTTTGACCAAAGTATGTTACAGACATTTCATTAAGACCCCAAGGAACCATATCAACTTGTGGTAAAATGGGCATGCTATGTCCCCTTTAAGTAAGCCTCCACTATTTTTGGATACAAATTTCAGTCATCAATTTATTCAGCTAGCTTTAGCCATTTTCATTAAGTACTTTATTATTATTATTATTATTATTATTATTATACAGTATATATAAATATTTTTTTATCATTCAGGCTTTTCAAGGGCCCCCACTATGTAAAGTGCCTTGAGATAATTCATGATGTGGTTTGGCGTTATACACATAAAACTTAATTGAATTGCATGAGCAATGGGCAAGTTCAGGGCCTGTGTTCACTGGCAAATCACAATTTTGCTAGCATCACCTAGAATAAACCCAACCTAAACACAGGGCAGTTGTTGACATGTAGCTGCATGGGTTGGGGAATAATGTTACCGACACAGATTTACCTTGCAGTCTCATTATGTAACTGAATTTGTTAGGTTTGAAATTAACATTTCAAACCTAATCTGCCCAGTCATAGAGACAGGGAAGACATGGCATTATGAAACATGAAGCAGGTCTAATTTAAGATTCTTTTCAATAACATTCATTGGGATTATGTTGTTCCCTACCAGTCCAGTTCTGGCATCATAGCAGCCACAGCAGGGCAGACTGCGGCAGCCCACGTAGGCAATGAGAGAGGAGAGACTCAGGCTGATGGTGCAGGTCAGCAGTATGGTGGCATTGGCCCCCTTCACCATCCGATGAAGCACAAAAGTCTGAAGAGACACACAAAGAATGTCAATGCAGCACATCCTGTGTTAGAAAAAAAACTCAAAACCTAAACTTGTATTAAGTAGCTGTTGTACTGCACTTGTTAGAGTTCGCAGAGCAAATTGGAATTTTGACTGATGAAATTAAAATACTTTAAAAAATGTGTACACCTATCTAAAAAATAAAAATATAGTAATTCATTTCACTCCCCAAACCTAGGAAAAACGTACATACATCCTAAACAACATCATGAACCTCTCGAATGTCGCATGTTACTGACAAGAAACAGCATGAAAATCACATGTGTAACCAACATTTGCGATGCCTTTGTTCCATTTACGTTAATCAGTAAGCAAGCAGGTACGGTGCCATGAAGCTGAATGAATTCCTGAATAGAATGCAGCCATGAACCTCTGTATTATCTACATCAATGTTTAGGGTTGGTTTAAAGGAAAACGCCATCAATCATCTCCGCCAACAATGTCATTGACTACTATGCTGTTGACCCCAATCAGACCTATTATTAACATCCGTCATGAGTGATTGAATCTCAATTAGTCATCGTAAACTAAAGGGCTGAATGCACCCAAAAGCCTAAATGTGTCCTGAGATCCGTTCACTCAGACCACACTTGGAGGTGTGCAGGGATGTATGTGTCCAAATTTTTTTGACTGTGTGAATGTGAATGCATCCTGGAACACAAATGAGGTACTCCAACTACTTTTTTATTTGTCCTTAATCTCTCTGCTTTTCTCTTTCCATTTCACTGCCAGTTTTCTGATGGTCTGCATCACGTGGGGTAACACTGCATTGTCATTGGTTGAGGGAGAAAGTAGGAGTGCTTGTTTTGATGCAGCTGAAGTCTCTAATTAAAGCAGCGGAATTGTCATCATTTAGACATGAGATTGATTATGGGTGTGAAAAAAGCTCACAATTATACTACAATCAATTGTGCAATCCTACTGCTGTATATAGAATTGTTGAAACGTAGCAGCAGGGAATCGTTTTCACCCCTGTCTGTGTGTGTGAGCATCATAGGTCTCCTGTATATAACACACCACATAATATAGTTCTGTTCTTAGTTCTGCAGCGGAGAACTGTATGCTTTTTGCATAAATGTGCACAGTGAAAGTGTTATCTACCAACTTTATCCTGAATCCTGCCTGCCAAGGACAGTAACACCTTTATGGAGGTTTAACAGCCACCAACAGTGGTAGGACCGCTATCTAGTGGTGCTGATGGTGAATCTGACTGTGACAGATGGTCAGTGTGTTTGAGTAAGTGTGAGTGAGTGAGTGACAGCAAAGAAAATAGTGCTGTCCTGTTCTTTTCGATGCAATTATGGAAAGTTATTTACTGTTTGCCTCTGACCACGTCTCTGCTCTGACCACCTCTGTTTTGCTTTGGGTCCTGTCCTAGATCCAAATCCCACTGGAGCAGGTGGTTTCAACTTGTAAAAGTAAACTGGTTTGCATGATTTATTTAGCAGCACTAAGTATTGCGTGGTCACCTGCACACACAAATTCTCTATCTGTACACAAAGCCCCCTCATAGGAGATGGCAGAATTGGCAGGCCATCAAGGGGGATGAATTTTTGGTAATTTTGTTTAAAAGGGGGTGGCGTCTCCCCTCAACCCACACACATTGCCTACTGATAATAATCATCACCTTTCTCTTAAGAGCAGTTTTTAAAATCCAGATAACAAAGTAACAGATAAGTCATAAAATCATCACATTTAAAAAGATTATGGGCCTCATTCAAGAACCTTTCCTCTGAAGAGATTTGTTCATAAATGCTACATAAATGGTTAGGACCATATTTTCGTATTTTTTATTTATTTTCAGGTACGAACAAAATGTACTAGTTTTACAGTCCTGTCAAATGTATTACATGAAATTAGTGAGTGTTTCACTAATTGATTGTATACTTTATAACTTTGAAGCAATTATAGGGATTTCCAAAAGGATATGGAACAACCCTATAGCTGGCTTGACATTTTTTGGAATAACAATTGTTAAATCGTCACCATGCAAGCTATTTTTAGATCAATTACTGAACATTCACCTTTTCACTTGGTGATTGATGCTGTGCTTAAAATCCCTGGCTCATGACACCTCTAGCCAACCCGTAGACAAGACAGGAGTTGTAAAAGCCTTAATACACCTGGTGGCAAGCTGCATGCAGAAGAAGGCATGTCAAATTATTTTGGCATGCTGCCTGCTGCATATTATATATTATTAATATATATTACATAATATTGCAATGAACTAAAGGTGTTCCATTGCCTGATCCATTCTGACATAAGTGTAACCTTATATGGTAATATTGGAGTGCTAATTATACTAATTTGCTATCCTCATGCCTGTTTGCTCAAATAGGCACAGGTGGCATTCATCATGTTTCAGTAATTTACACACTTTTCTGAAGTAAGAAACATTTTTTAAATTTGATGTGTCCTTATGGTACAAACAAGAGAATGTTACGATTTGGAATACAAAAATATTCTTACATGAGGCCCTTAAGTAGTTAACATTTCAAAAAGCCAACTACATTTTTTTTTTAATCCAAGTAAAATCAGGAAAGGCTCTCAGATTCAAGTCTTAAAGGCCCCATATTTTACACCTTTCTGGGATTTAATTTGAGGTATTGGTACCCCTAAGATGATATATCAGTGGTTTAAAGTCGAAAAAACTGCTGCAATGTGTATTTCCATGTCCTCTCTTCTGCCTCTCTGGTATGTTTGCAGCCATAGAAGACCAGCCATATATTTACAGTCGGTTACAACAGGATGTTTCTAAACGGTAAGTTACAGCGTCCTCATGTTTGTTCAAGTTTTAGCAGGACAGTCGGCCAATGTAGGAGTAACATCCCGAGTTACAGTATGGAGTTTTACAACGGAGTTTCAATATGGAGTAATGTAGACTTTACTCCATAGTGAGCACACTGACACGGCACGTCAGAAGAAATAAAGCGTAATCGCTGGTCTCGAACAGTAACGTTCTTAGGAGGAATGTGCAGACACATTCTCTTCCTTGCATCCCTCCACGCTGCAGTGTTTCTTCAGTGTTGTTTGTTGTGTTTAGCCTGTGGTAGCTAACAAGCTGCTAGCTCAGCAACAAGTCTGCTTGGTGTCACGTTCGGTGTGGAGTGGAGGAGTGGTGGTGGATGTGATGGGGAGCGGGGGTGGTGGGTTCGGAGGCTGGACTGGTACTGGCTGGGTGGGGCTGAGAGACGAGTGTGATCCCGAATGACATCATACGGGGGAGGAAGTACAAAACGAGACGTTTCGATAACATACTTCTTAGAATGCACTGAGTGAAAAAGTCAGCGGAGTGACTGTTTTCATACTTTGAGGGTCCCTACTGACCCCCTTCAAGTCATTACGGATAGTTAAAGCCCAGAAAATGATTTTTACACAATATGGGCCCTTTAAAAACAAAATAATGAATCAGCCCACTGGATTACTTTAGGCAAAGAGCCAGGGCCTTGACTGCAAATGCAATCTCCCCCTTTGTCTACACGCTTAAAAAGATATTGGGTATCATGCAGAGGAAGTCGTTTGTCGTGGTGCATCAACTTAAGCATATGTGTGATGGTTACCACTTGAGGACTGTCATGGTGGTGAAAGACGTCTTCATCCTCCTCTCCATAAGTGAGCGTCAGACAGGCATAACCAGAAATAAACAGCACAGCCACAGAGGAGAGTCCTGCTGCTGCCACCATCACACTCACCTGCAGAGACAGGAGGACATGTTCAACCAACCTCCACACACACACACACACACACACACACACACACACACACACACACACACACACACACACACACACACACACACACACACACACACACACACACACACACACACACACACACACACACACACACACACACACACACACACACACAATACTGCGCAGAACCCCTTAAACTCCAAGGACCTGCGCATGAGAAAGACATACCACCCAATGTCCCATGTGTGACTTTTGTAGGGTGCATTCGGGTAATTTTGACTTCTGCGACTAATTCCGATATTAGTTTAACACTTTAGATCAACACATCATACCTTTCTGCAATCCTTAAGATGTTTGTTAACCACACCATAATAAATAATGGAGAGCTCTTACTCAGGAGACATGACACACCTTTTAGTGTTCTTAGGTGCCAAACATTCTGCCTCAATTTTATAATCTGGGACAGGTCATTTGTAATGTTACATGATATGTCCTTGTGTACTGTTTTTTGTTGTTTGTTACACAATGTACTGCTCTGCAGCTGCTGTAGCGCTTTGGCCTTAGAAAAATGTCCCCATGGGGACATGAGAGTATATTGGATTTGATTAATCTGATTTGGTAATCTGGGGTACTTGGCCTCATCCTATGTCATTGTCATGCAATTCCGAGGTGAGCTTCTGATTGAGATTTAACCTGCCCCTTTTTATGACATCACCACCCGGAAGAAACGGATTTCAGTCACATGATGTCCATGCTAAACTATAGTAAAAGTCCTGTTGACACGTGCACACCACTAATGAGATAACAAAATATACTAAGGCTAAGGGTTATGCTTAATGTCTTTGTGGCATTAGAATTTGGGAGATAAGAAATACACGGTGTCTGTGCTGGGGCTCTTACTCTTCGGTCCATGAGGAGCCAAATAAACTTGAAAACCCCACTCTATCTAGAGATACTTACCAAAACGGAATTTTTCCTTTGTGAAGCAAACAGCGCCAAAACACCTGGAGAGGCCATGATCTGAAAGGCAGCGAAGTTTCCAGAGTAAACTTAACAGACAGGCAAAGGGAACTTTCTACAGTGTGAGCGACAGACGATTAACACGTGTGATGTCTGGAGATGTGGCAAAAAACAATTCAATGTGTGGCGTCATAGTTCCAGGAAGAAACGTGCCACCAGCGAAACAACGGAGGTGACAGCCGCAGGAGATAGTTACCTGTCGGCAAGAGTTTCTAACAAAGGGTCAGTATCTCACCAGTCCTCCCCACACCGGCGTCCTGGTGCTACTCAGCACAGTATCCTTGCGGAAAACAGCGTCCATAAAGCCGCAGACCATACAGAGACCTGCACAAGCCACCTGGAGGACACCGAGGCCGAGCACGCTCTTCTGGTTCAAATTAAAGTACCTGTACCGGTCCATCTCCGGGCTTTTATCAGCCTGTTAATAGTCCGCCCAAGCCAACTCTGACCGCGGGGATTTCTGTTGTGCTTCCTACCTGTAGTAAACTTTAACACCGTCCCACTTCAGTGTATAATACTAACTTCAGTGTAACATGGCGCTCGCCATAGGTTTGTGCCCTCTCGGGGTCAAATACGGTCCCGGTATTGACAGTTCTGTGCAAAATAACATTTGTAGTTTGATTCCGGTATTTCTTAGGCGCTGTGTTGTGCGCTACAGCTGCTTCCACCGCTTCAGTTTATCATTAACCTGCTGAGGGCTGCAGGGGCCCACACACCTGGGACTTTGTTACCCACCGTTTAGACTGTCAGGCGGTTGGCCCCGCCCCCTTCTCCTGCTGATGACAGGACAGAACCCACCCCACCCCTCAACCAAATGATTTGTGTCAAATAATTGTGATTTATGTATAAGTTGTACAAGGGTAACATTGCATACATAGCAAAGGTTTTCATGTGAATCTAATCTAACATTCTCACATTTAATTAAAAAAAGGTTCTAATAAGTAGTTCCCCTTTGTATCTCTGGGTGTATGAAACATAAATAAATGAAATATGATAGCTACTAAGGTTTTAGAATTACTTAATACATTTGCATTAATAGCATTCTCTAGCATATTCTTTCTCTGCCAGCACTTAATTTTGATCCTAAAATATCAATATATTTGCAAATTAAAGTTCACCACCCATAAAATATGAGAGTACTTATACTGCTACTTCAAACCACACTTACGTCTTTAGTCATTAACCCAATACTTAAAATACCGATAGCATAATGAATAACTACAACACTTTAATATATAAATACTACAGTATTCCGATTGCAGCAATGTACAAATACTGAAAAACTAGAATTGCACTCAGTAGAGCGCATACTTCCATCAAGGCCCAACACTCCCCTTCAATTAAAATAAACCTTGTAGCCAAGGCGACTTTATGTTTCTGTCACACATTGGTGGTAAGTTTCTAGCCCTATTTATTTCTTTGTTTCCATACTGTGGCTGAAAAAAGCATACAACTTTATCAATTAAGTAGATACCGATTTTTATTTAGATCTGCACAAAATCACAATTACTAATATGTCTGAATATTTTCATTAAGATTCACACATAAATATTACCTCCATAAGGGAGGTTCAGTGTTCACCCCAGTGCATTTGCTAGTTGCTTGTTTGTATGCAAGATTAGGCAAAAACTGCTGAAGGGCTTACTTTCACCTATTTTTCATAGAACAAATCATAGAAAAAATTGCATATTTGACTGTGTGTTTGCAAGTCTTTGCAGTTTGGTGCAGCTTGATTGATTTTAAGGGGACTATTTGGCCTCGGCGAAGGTATGCACAGACAAAAACCTAACCTCTTTGGCAGAGTAAAAAACAAACATGAAAACATAACCTCCTTTGGGGAGGTAAGTATTGTCATTATAGAAAAAATTAGGTATGCAGATAGACTTTCTTTATCTTGGACTTTATTTTGAAGCGTCTTAACAGACAATTGGGTTAGAAAAGTGGAAGAGGCTAACATACAGTATATAATGTACTACTGCCACATAATACATAACCAATTTCAGATATTATAAATAGTTACCTTAATATATACTGTATATAACATAAGCATTGTGTAAGCCTAAGTGTATATGCCTTCAAAGTGATAGTTTTTAAATGTACAGCACTGTGCAAATGTTTTAGGCACTTTAAAAAAAAAATACAGCAAAGTATTTACCTACATAAATAAAGCCATCCATCGAATTTATCATTTAACTTCATGTGTGTGCAGTAAAAAGAAAAACCTGAATCAAATCAACATTTGGTGTGACCACCTTTTATCTTTACACCAACATCTGCGGGGACCAGACCGGACCATCTGCTGCAGGACTCCTTATCTTTTTTTGTCTCTGAACATGGTTCTGTATGACTGTGTTTGGGCTTGTTGTGATGCTGTACAAGGAATCTGACAAACCAAACACCTCCTGATGGGACTGATGGCAGAGAAGAATTTACACCTAAAGTGTCTAAAACTTTTGCACAGTTTTGTCTGCATGGGGCCAGCTGAATAAATTCAAATGTGTAAGCATAAATATAGTTTATAAATACTACATCATATAAACAGTGTTTATGACAGAGTTATGTGAAGATAGGGAAAACTGAAAGAAATTAATTTGTCATACCCTGAATTTACAATCACCAATCATTAGCAGGTAAATCATTCCTATATGTGTAATATGTGATGAAGAGGACAGTAAAAAAAGGGCATATCAGCACATCCAGCTACTGAATGTAATATGTCATATTACAATTTTTTTTTGCATAGTTCGTGTGTCGCTCTGGACCTCCAAGGCCTCCGATCATACCGAATTGCTAAAGCAGTATTCCACATAAATACAACTTACAAAAGCATAGTATCTCGTCAAATATCTACAGAGTGGGTTGCAGCTGCACAGGATATCAAGTGCCATAAATCTCCAGGAGTCTTGTAAGGTTTTAGCACACACACCATTTTCCAGAGGTATTCGTCTGCATTCTCATTGGCCAGTGGCAGCAACCTGTCTCTGCTGAAACACTTCCAATTGCTGCTTGTACCAATCAGGAGCCTCTGGACCATTCGTCCCAGTCAGCCCATGATCATAGCCATAAGCAACAGTTAACTCCTCGTCTTTCTGCACAGCCCTCAATGTTCGGATGCACTTGATTGGCCCAAAACGGGGATGGACAAACCTGCACAGAAGACATAACAAATCATCATGCAGTTCCGACTAAATAAGAATAAAAAGAAAGAAAGAAGTAGATTGTTGAAAAAAAGAAAATGGAAGAGAAGTCCCCTTATGAAACCAGATTTGAATTCACTAAGTATGGATTTCAATTTGGATCTGCACCAAATTGCACACACTCATGAATATCAGTCTCCAAAAGATCAAGATTTATGACTTATTCTGATGTAGAGGTGTTCTATCATGACAGTTATAAAGAAACTGGATGTTTTTTTTCAGATGCTTGATGATACAGTAGATCAGACATGTCAAACTCAAGTGGCCCGAAGTACAATTATATTCGGCCAGCGATAAAATATCATGTCTATCTTAACTGGCCCGCCGGTAAATAGGACACACATTTTTTGTGAAAAATAAAGCTCCATAGGCCTTGCCACGGTGCGCAATGCACACGGAGCTAGCCAGCACTCCTCTCCACTCGCCGAGTGAGAGCCAGGCGGCGTGCACGGGCTACATAGGCCGAGTCATGGTGCGCAATGCCCAGCTAGACGCACACGGAGTGAGCGCCCCTCCACACCTGCCGAGTATTTGATGTTAATACATTTTTTTCCCACTGTTCCAGAGATCCCAGTGCCTGCCCCGTCAAGTTCACCCACACGCTTTTCTCTGTGATGAAGATGAACAAAAACTCACACAGGAGTAGTCTTACTGATGCACACCTTCATTCCATCTTGAGGGTTTCCACAGCACAGAACCTAACTCCAAACATTAATGAACTGGCAGCCAAGAAAAGATGCCAAACATCTGGCTCTGGCACATGTACATAAAAGAAGAATGTAAATATGTTTTCTTTTTGCACTTTATTCAATATCCTGTCTATCCCGTTTAATAAATGTTGACCCTATTTGGCCCTCGACATAGTCCCAGTTTTTAATTTTGGCCCTCTCTGTGATTGAGTTTGACACCACTGCACTAGATGGTTGCAGCCAAACAACAACAATAAAAATGTTGTTTATTAATTTATAACTTGAGGTATCACCCAGCGGTTAGATTGGGGCTTTCAACCATTGTGGTTTCAGTTTATATACATTTTCACACATTTCCAGATTCATATGAGGTCACTGTGACCTGACCACTAAAATCTACTCGAAAGTGGCAAGTGACAAATTATCAAAATTTAAAGAAATGGTAAACATGATATTTCATGCTCAATAGGCCAAAAACATGTTTTGAGAGGCCACCGTGAACGTGACCTTGACCTTTGACCACCCAGATCGAATCACGCAAGTCTAAAGCCGTTTTCAGACATGCAGTAAAATTGGCTAAAAGTCTCTGAGTCCCAGGCTCCGGATAAAATCTCCCTTTTTTCCTGCCAGCCCCTTATTTAAAACTCTAAAAAAATATGAATGAGGCCATGACAGAATACAGTATGATATTGCCCAGGAGATTCAACTTGAGCAGGTGGGCACGTTGATGATGTTACTGCAAATACAGAACACCGAAGATGTCAACTTGGAAATACAACGTGATCTGAGAGCTTTCTGCAATAAGGACCAAAGCTGGTGTTGATGTGCTGTAAACAAAAACATGTGATCTCTGGAATTAAATTCAAATGCCATGTTCTTGCCAGAACAGCATGCTCTGGCCAGACACCACCTCTCTAAATGCTTGGTAGATTTTCCTGTTGATGTGAATCCATCAGACTCTCAGAATCTCTTGCTTCGTTATTCATATGTCAAAAGCAAAGTCTGAACAATGTCCACACCCTATTGTCCGGACATTTTCTGGAGTCATTTCAACAGCTTGTGTGATCTTTTGTGCCAAATTTGAAACGATTCTCTCAAGGGGTTCTTAAGATTGTTAAGCTGTTGTCCATCCACGATTAACCAGGCTGTTTTTTACAGTCAATATTTTTCTTAAAATTAAACAGAATTTGCTTTATTATTGTTCACTTGTGTGCCACTTATAAGTTTGAAAGATACACTTAACTGGTGACTTGGGTCCGTAGATTGTGTCACAACTTTTCAAAATAGAAGCTGTTTTAGCTCAATATAAATCATCAGAGCAACAAAACAAATGTTGTGCTTTTACTTTGTACTTGCTAAAGAGGAAGTGATTCTATGGATGTTGTTGCCATGACATACATCAGCAACCACAACACCTGTGAATGTCTGTCAGTCCATTATGGTGAAAAAAACCCTAAAAAATCTGCACTCCCTGAGACCATCAAGAATGCCCATGCCAAGTGTGAAGTCAATTTGCAACATATGTATTCCACAAACAGATATTTGTGGAATTAGTTCAACCACTAAAATATGATCAGTTCATCTTTGAGTCCAAATAAACATTTGTACCAAAAAATGTATTTCGTAAGGTCACAGTGACCTTGACCACCAAATTCTAATTAGCATTAAACATTTGTAATAAATTTGAAGAAATTCCCTCAAGGCCCTCTGGAGATATGATGTTTGTTGGTATTTAAGACGAGATGATTAAATAAATATAAATGACAATTTTTACATTTTTATTTTTGATAAATTCATTATTATTTGAACCAAGTAATCAAAAAGAATCATTTGATTAATCAATAAAAAAAATATCACTAGGTGCAGTCCTAAGTAACGTGTTCAATTTTAGAAAAGTATTTTACAATGTTGTATTTTAAACGTTATGATCCTTAAACTGTTTTAATTGTTTTATATTGTTTGTTCTCAATTTGATATCTTTTGTTTTGTAAAACACTTTGTAAATGTATTTAATAATATTATTATTATTGATATGGCACCTTTCAAGATAACAACAAAAATTAAAATAATAATAATAACAAAAAATTTAAAACATTTGAATTGTATTTTGAAAACGTGTAGACTCACGGGTCATATTTGCAGTTAGGGGTGAAGGAGTGGTTTGCCTTGTGACCCAGAGAGGCACAGTATCTCTCCGTCTGGTCAAGTGGCTGAGGAACATCGATCACAGTGTCCTCGTCCAGTGAGATGGTGTTTCCATTCAGGGCCCAGTCTCTGCTGTCGACCTGAGGAGTCCATGTTGTCAACAAAGACAGACATTTGGTTTAATTAGTAGAAATACTGAAAAAATAACCTAAGAAAACTAAGGATATGAATGGCACTAACAAGAGCCCTATCTTGCAATGTTAAAGAAAGTAAAAAAAAAAAAATCCTGTTTCCCCAACCTGATCTGCAGCAAAGTTGACTGGTTTCTTCCCTGACCCATACCAGATCCTTCTACCAAGCTTTGTGATAATCTTTCCACTAGTTTTTAGTGTAATCTTGTATACAACAAACAGACAGGGGTAAAAACATGACCTCTTTGGCAGAGGTAATACATATTTCAACTGATAACTCATTATTTTTTAGCTATTTCAACATCTTTGCTTGTCAGTGAACTAGTAAATTTACATTGATTCAATAAAGGGATATTTTTGCTTAAGATGTACAAACTGTAATTAGCTTTTCTTTTTTACATTAGTTCAGCTAATCCACAACCTTTACATGTAAAGATATTTCTTCACTTGCTCTGTGTGTCATACCTCAGAGTGTGTAATGCGTACTCCGTTATAAAAAGCCATCACAGTGTCCGTTTTGGCATCTTTCTTGGCAAACAAGCCCTGTCCTGCTCCTTTAATCATTGAGTCTGCCACAAACACCCTGACAAGCGGAAACCACATGGTGACAATAAGAAGAACAGTCCTCAAATGTCCACAGTAATTATCAGGACAAGCGCATGTATAAAGCAGACCTACCTTTTGCTTTCATATGGGTCAGGAAGCAGAGTGTGAGTGGCAATACAGGTGGATGTGGACCTGTCATACGAGTACACAGGACCTTAAAAACAGGGGGTTGTCAGATTAACGTCGTTTCCATAAACACCTCCCTCCATTGAATAAAATATACATAAGCCAGAGCAATAGAGGACAACTTGACAGATATTACAATGTGACTCACCCATATTCCAGCACATCTGATTACTACAAGTTTAACACCATGATGTTACTATTAACATCCTAAATATAGAAACATCATGATATAGTACTGGCAACCATTTAGAAAATCCATCAATCATAAGTAACGTTTTAAGTAAAAATAAACCTGGAATGTAATGGTTTCAGACTCTGAAATGTTTGGATTTACATCACAGTAAAGTGAACACCTGAGGTTTTATACTGTTTATAAAACATTTTTAAAATGTTCTTTACATTAAATTACATTTTATTTAGCTGATGCCTTTATCCAAAGCAACTTACAATAAGTGCATTCAATCATGAGGGTACTAACCCAGAACAGCAAGAATCATGTAAGTACATTAGCTTCTACAAAGTGCTACATGTAAGAACAATATATAAGTGCAAATAAACCTAATTGTTTATTTATTTTTTGACGATGGTTGTTAGACCATCATCTTCTTTACCAAGGTGTAGTCGGACGAGATGTGTTTTTAGCCTGTGGTGGAAGATGTGTAGACTTTCTGCTGTCCTGATGTCAATGGGGAGCTTGTTCCACCATTTGTGAGCCAGGACAGCAGGAAAGAAAGGGAAGAAGAAAGACAGGTCTGTAGTTGTTTACTTCAGACAGGTTGAGGGTGGGTTTCTTGAGGAGAGGGTTCACGCTTTCCTCTTTAAGAGAGTTAGGGAAACAGCCAGTTGACAGGGAAGTGTTAATAAGATTGGTAAGAAAAGGAAGAAGGTCAGGATCAATAGACTGGAGAATATGAGAGGGGATGGGTCAAGGGGGCAGGTGGTTGGGCAGGCGGAAGTTACCAGGGTAAGAACTTGATTGGAAGACAGGGGGGTGAAAGAGGAAAGAGAAGGGGATGACGATGTGGTTGATGGAAAGGTACTTTCAGTAAGTGGGTTGGAGAATGAGGAGCGTATGTCATCTATCTTTTTTGTAAAGTAATTTAATTCAAATTCAAAACAACTTTATTTGTCCCAGGAGGGAAATTAAAATATTCTGCTGCTTGAAAAACCAAAGATCAATTGAGAAAATAATTGGCTGATGAATCGATAGGATGGCTTAGTCGTTCTCTCTCCTGCCTCTGGCAAAAAAATATATTAAATGACATCTTCATCAGAAATATAGATTCCAATGGGTAGAGTATGTGGCTAAAGCATCTGGACAAAGCAGGTCATAAAGATGATATGTGCACTGACTGTTTGGTGGGACTTCAAAGCATGGCTTTCCACTCTCACTGGAGATCAGACTGGCAAGGCGAGCCTCAATGAGCTCGCCGTCCACAAAGCTTCCAAAGAGAGCTGTGTGTCCATCTGGGTAGATGTACGCTACAGATTCACCGGTCATCTCCCCCTCCTCATTCACCTTCCCAACCACACAGCCCCCATCCTGGAAACACCACAGTAAACATCAACACACATTCATGTAACCATAAACAGAATTTGATAGTGAAAAGTGAGCTCACTCACAGGGTAGTAGACCCAGCACTCCCCACAGCGGTTGTTGTCTTTATACTGGCCCTTGAAGACCAGACATCCCTCTCCATCAAACTCCTGAGCAAGCCCATTGAGCTCGCCATCCACATACGTTCCATTGAGAACACCGCCATCTTCATACGTGTACACCCCGTGGCCCTGGAGAGCATCATCTACATAGAAACCCTCCAGGGTACTGTGTGGAGGGGGAAGAAAGAAAATTAACCTTCTATTCCATCACCTAAAAGGCAATGATGATCAGATATGTATGATATGTTACACGTGGCATCTATTGCACTTCTGTCCGTCCTGGGAGAGGGATCCCTCACATGTGGCTCTCTGAGGTTTCTACCTTCTTTTTACCCTGTTAAACATTTTTTTTTTGTAGCTTTTCCTTACTCTTGTTGAGGGTTAAGGGCAGAGGATGTCACACCTTGTTAAATGAGACAAATTGTGATTTGTGAATATGGGGTATACAAATAATGTTTTATTGATTGATTGATTTGTAGGATTACCCTTTGTGGATAAAAGACAAAAATATTACAAATATTGCCCATTTATATACAACTTTGTAGAACAAGGTAGGTGGAGTTCAAAGTTTAACAAAAGTTGTAATGACGCGAGAAAAAAAGCATTGGTTCAAGAGAAATTAAGATTAAAATGAGACAAGGAGACTGTAACATCACTGTGACAAGTACTAAGCTGTGGTTTGTGACTGCAGGCTCTGTCATCTCTGCTTCCCCTTATTTGGCAAAATGATGATTGATGAGAATGTAGTTGTTGTTTTGGTAGATATACACTCAGTGAGCTTATTCCACTAAACAGCCTCAGTCCTTCATGAGAAAGATTCCACAAGATGTTGGAGAGATGCCGTTCCATGTTGACATGACTGCAGCACATAATGTCTCCAGATTTGTCAGCTACACTTTCATGCTGCCAATCCCCTGTTCTACCACATCCCAAAGGTTCTGCTGGTATTCATGTGGTGACTGGGGAGGTCACTGAAGTTCACTGAACTGATTAACATGTTCATAAAACCAGTTTGAGATGACCTTTACTTTGTAACATGGTGCATTATTCTGCTGGAAGTAGCTATAAGAAGACAGTAAACTGTGGCCATAAATTGATGAACATGATAGGCAACAATACTCTTGTATTTGCAGCATTGCACTGCCACCACATGATTGGCTGATTGGTTAATTATTGAATACACAGGGTTCCTAATAATGCCCTCAGTGGGTTAACTTCTCCACTTCTGATAAAATGGGGTGTACAAGAGCTTTCCTCAGCTTCTGTGGAAAGCATGTGTGGCTCTAGGTGCCTGCCGGGTGGAGCTTTGTGGCACTGCTTCGGTTTGCAGTGGTATTAGCATGATACCAAAAGAGCACTGAGGTTCACTCAGTTCACAATAAACTGGGGGTGTAACAGTACACAAAAATCACGGTTTGGTACGTACCTCGGTTTTGAGGTCACGGTTCGGCACATTTTTGGTACAGTAGAAACAAGGAAATTAACTGAATTTGTATTTCTTGCTATTCAACCCTGGATAACTATGGCTGTGTCTTTCTTACCTAAGTTATTTTTACAAAGTAAAATAACAGAATAAACACTCATAAATTAATAAAGAAAAATAGTAAAATAAATATCCATTAAGGTACAGCATGTAAAAAAATAACTGGACTTAAACTGCACTGTTATTCTATTGGATGTTTATCAATATCAAATATATGCATTTTCATTTGGTGGACCTGCTGGTACTTACAATGTCTCCGCCGTGGAAAACACTTGGGACAGAGCTTTATAAAGGGCTGGTGTGACTTGTTGGCAAACATGTGGACGAGAGGGAACTTTGTAACGGGGATAGATTACTTTCAGTGTGTGTATGAACTAGGGATGCACTATATGGAGTTTTCCGTCCGATACCGATAACTACATGCTTCACATGGCCGATACCGACAATCATTTATTATTAATTTTTTTTTTTTTTTTTTTTAAAGGTCCATAGCCTGTAGTTTATGCACACCTGGGGCCAAAATTGCTAAATATAGTGAGAAAATAGGGATGAATTCATATTCCATTGTTAACACAACAAAAACAGTTATGGCTCAGTTCAAGAGAGTGTACCTTTAGTACATCAGAAAACTTGGTGGAGGAGGAAAATTTCTCCTTCAAAAGAATTTAAATTAATTATTTTGACATCTCAAATAAGACATGTAAATGTATTAAAATAGTAATTGAGATAAAATACTGAGCTGCAAAGCTAGTAGCCAGCAGCTTTAAGTTGAAGAGTTTGTAAGTTTATGTTTTCACCTGGTTAATTTAATAAAGATGATGAAATAACCAGTACCGTCTTTGTTGATGACGGACTCTACGGGTGACTTATGAGATTGGTAGTGTTAAAGTTTTCCCCCTCTCGGAACCTTTGCACATTAGTTGCAAATTACAATCCTACAGTCGCTCTCGCAAAGTGTGAAAAACTTCCACAACGGCAACGCAGTTTTCCGTTCCGACGTAAACACATCACGCTGGTATGGACAGGCACGGAAGAATGACGTCATCAGCGCGACCAGTCGCGTTTGAACCCTGCATTCTCAACAACAGAGAACGGTCGCATGCCCGCTGCTATAAAAACACCTATGTCGCTCGTTATTGCTTTGACACGGTCTGAATTATTTGCAAGCAGCAGCTTTAATGCAGCGTGGAGCTGGGTTTAAGCGGAACTCGTGTTCTCCCTCGGGTGTTGCCGTTGCCAACGAGTCGGCATGTTCGATGCGCTAGCAGCTAGGCAGCAGTAGCGCATTGTCGGCTGTTGTAGGATTCACTTGTCTTTGTCCGTCGTCATTATAGTGACTGAAACTGAAGTGTTCCCACACAGCAGACTTAAACGACGAGGGACGGTCTTCACACTCCTGTTTGTCTGCGGTCGTTATGATCACGAGCGACAGCATATCCGGTCATTCGCTAAAGTTGTCCCTCGTAATTTGAGACACATAAAATAAGTTCCGCACGTGGACTCGCTGCATTCGTTCGGTACACGTGCGTCCCTAACCGAACGGCTAGTACCGGGAATTTTCGGTTCGGATACATGTACCACTACACCCCTACAATATACCATTTCAACAAATGAGTCTGGCTGCCTTTCATATATTGTCAACAGTCATAATGTCCACTGTGCTTTATAATTTCCCCATGATATGGACCTGTGATTTGAACTGTGAGTTCTTTGGCTCAGTTGTCTGGAAGAAAACAAGTCTCCACAGAGCTTCAGTCACTGTCCGCAAACATGCCTGGTTATGCATTTATTCATGATAAATATCTGATCATTTTCTATCAGTGATCTTGATTCTATGTCACAGTTTTGCAGAACATGATTTATGAGTGATCAAGATTCACATTTGTTCTTATCTTTATGGTACCTTCCATCAAAGAAGAAGAACTTGCCCATTCCATTCTTCTCTCCATGGGTGAAGTGGCCCTCAAAACGATCACTGGATGAGTAGGTCAGAGTGCAGAAACCATGGGGCTGATCATCGTCATCCAATGGACCTGCACATATACACTTAAAGTTAAGTCATTTGACTTCACAGCTGACTCACTCAAACAACTCTCCATTCTCCTACAACTCCACTCAGTCCTGAGAGAATATCCCACTTAACCAAACAGCTGCTGAGGGTCATACAACCAAAACTATGATGCAATGGTTCATCACAATGAGGGAGCTGTTTCACATTACAGTCATTGAATCTATTGTTAATATACAAATATGGATAAGTGCAGCTTCGCATTCTTCTTTTAATTCCCGTATGTAGCAACTCTCAACTCTACATTTGTAAACTTAACTAACCGAGAGTTGCAGCTCGTGGTTGTTTTCATTTGCTTTCATCTGCGTTTTCACTTCTTCAAACATGAACAATACAAATGTCTCAGCAGCAGTAGTATGGCCCCACCTAGGCATTAGCATGCTGCGTTGCTAACTGTGATGTGGAATGCACGTGTAACAGACTGTGAAATCATACATTAACCTCTCATGCAGGCAGCGGGACACACACATGACCCGGGCCGCACTCTGCCGCCTGTCAAGCGGGTTCACTACTGAAATAAAGTCCCTGGCGCGGGCCTGCAGTGCGACTGACTCGTGGAGATTTACGGAGAACTGACACGAGAAGCTGTGGGTGGCAGAGAAATGTTGCATATGACCAGCATTCCTTTGAGTACAATAGACAGAAATAAGTAAAAGTAAGACAACGCTTACCTTCCACCAGCTCCTCTAAATTGTCCTCATCGCTGTCCATGCTGCGGGATGAGCACACCAGCCCCGACTGGCTGTCACTCCACACACCCGAGCGTCATTCACTGTAAAACTGACACATGTTGCATTATTTTGATTCCTTTACTTATTTAACTCAGCTGAAATGAGGCAACAATGCTGCCAATTCTCCTCCTCCGGTAAATAATTCAATTCAATTAGATTTCTGCTAAAAGTTATGTAGCCTCGTGACAGAAGTTATGTGAGGGCAACTTTCATGGAGAAGCAAGTAGATATCAAACATTAACTGGTTCAGGCAGCTATTAAAACAGTGTTAGCATTAATAAACAGTTTGATCAAGACCATCAGAAAATACAATGCACCACACATCCCAGTCTTACTGATCGAGTACCCCCTTTAATTCAATTTCAGATTAATAGTTAAGTGCAATTAAGAAATAGCTAAATAATTCCCTCATGAAATCGGAAAATATTGTGAATGTCATTAAGCATACAGTCTTTAAAGGTGTCAATCTCAATATACTTAGATTGGGTCAACTCCTTTAAAGACCGGTGTGACAGTCATCATCTAATTTTTAACATAAAAAAGACGAAGGAGATGATATTCGACCCCAGAGAGGTGAGACTCCATGACCCTCAGTGACAATGCTATCGAGCAGGTGAGCACTTTTAAATATCTGGACATACAGCGGGACTGTAATCTGAAATGGAGTGCCCATGTAGACTTTCTGTGTGGAAAGCTAGCTCAAAGGCTGCACTTCCTATGCAGACTTAGACTGTTCAGTGTGAGCATCGACGTCATGTCAATATTTTATGCTGCTGTTCTAGAAAGCATAATTAGGTATGCAATGGCAGCATGGTACGGCTAAAATAAAAAAAATTGAGAGCATGGAAAAAAATGGCTGTGAAGGTGATGGGCAAAAAGGACTATACTTCCCTTTAGACCATGTACGAAGGTTCTGTGGTCAGACTGGCACACAGATCCTTAATGACCCGTCACACATACTGTTCCCTGAATTTGACCGGTTACCATCAGGCAGACATTACACAGCCCATGAGTGTAAAACCAACCGCCTCAACTCTCATTCGTCCCGATGTCTATCACACTACTCAAGGAGTGAACTACTATAAGGAGACATGTTGAGACATGTTGATTCTGGCAGTACATTTTACACTTTGGTTTTTAAGTTTTAATGCCGGCTTCTGTTTTTCATCTTGTTTATCTGTCATATTCTTTTATTGTTTTATCATTTTAAGTGTTTTTAGGGCAGGTGCAATATTCACCTAACTTTTATTCTGCATTATTATTCTGGGTCTTTGTTTGTTGTACAATGTACTCCTTGCAGCTGCTGTAGCACTTTGGCCTGAGACAAATTTCTCTATGGGACAATATATTTGATTTGATTTGATTTGATTTGATAATCATTTCAATGCAAGCATGCCCCAACCTGTAATGGTGACATCAAGGAAACACACTTTGATGTATTGGTATGTCTTTGTACAGCTTTTCAAACTAATTAAGATCAATATATATATAAACATAAAAACATAAAAAAACTGCTTTTGAAATCACATGCTCAAATGCAGCACACTAGAGATGCAGGGTGCAGTGCAGGATATCTGGTGCAAAGGGATAATTTCTGGGACACATCAGATATAAGTATATCCTGACATCTCCTCACTCAGCCTCTGTGACTGGAGGTGGTGGTGGACTTCTACCTGTTTTTAACGCAGACCTTGGTCAAGGAGAAGAGGCTTGTAAAGTCATACCGTAAAGTTTATACTTAAATGGAATGTCAGACGTTTGATACCTAATGGGCAGGAGTTTAAATGTTATATTGACTATTTAAAAAGGGAAGCAGAAATCATTTGTATTCAAGAATGTTTTTTCAAGTCAAATCTGGATTTCATCTGCAAAGGATACACTACCATAAGCAAAGATGGATAAATGGAGATGGGGGAGGATGTGCAATATTTGCTAAAGTAGGCGTAAATTGTAGACAGTTAAGGGCAGTACAAAAATTGGAACTGCTAGTTATAGAAAAACAAAGAAAGCTTTAGAGTAATATATTTTTATAACTCATGTAAACAATTTGAGAAAGGAAAGCTTGGGAAAATAGTGCAACAATGGAGGGGTAATGTTATTTGGTGTGGTGATTTCACTGCACACAGTACAATATAGGATGAGCAAGAGAATGCAAATGGAGACATTTTAGAGGAGTTAATAGAAGGAATAAATGTGTTTAAAGGATGGTCAGGCACAAGGGTGAAGTTGATAAAAAGTACAGAGTCAGTAATAGACCTCACTAGACCTCAACACAGTCATTAGCAGGTCAAACTAGTTGGGAAGTATTCAAAGGAAGCACTATAGGGAGTGATCAGTATCCAGTATTCATAAATATGAGTAGAATAGGAAATAGTACAGGAAGAGATATGGTGGAAGTATGGAGCAATTTGGGTTAAGTGAGGAATAATAAATATTAAATAGGTTAAAGTTACATCACACCATAGATGATCTCAACCCAGAAATATGCTGTATTATTGTAGAAGCTGCAAAAGAGTCAATTCAAAAAAGTGGGAATGAAAGGGAAAATGATTTTAAGAAAATTTAAATAAGGCATTCAAAGTATCGAAGACTACACATCATTTTCAGAATTTAATACATTACAAAAGAAAGCAGGCAGTTTCTGTGATAAAACGAGGTAACAGAGTGTTGTGACTCACTATAGAACTACATCACTATGGGGAAAGATTATGATTAGGAGAACGGCTGAAATAGAAAAAGAATATGGTTATCCTGCAATGCAAGATGGCAGAAATGTAGTCATACAAATAAGGATAAAGCAGAAATACTTGGAAGGACATTTGTAAAAGTACATAGCACAGATTATTTGAGTAATGAGGAAAAGGGACAGAGAGACAGAACAATAGATAGAAACATAGAACCACTGTAGGATAATAATATGGAAATATAATATAATAAAGTTACACTTAAAGTGATAGATGTAAACAAATATTATTGACACTATAGAAAAAATCTGCATGGAAAGAGGCATTAATTGTACCAATATGCAGGCGTGGTAAGAATCCGAGCCGAGGAAGCTATAGGCCAACTGACCTCACATGTAGGAAAAGTCATGAAAAAATTGATAAATCAAAGATAATGATATCAAATAGACACATATGCATCAGAGTGGGTTTAGGAAAGGAAGAAGTAGGCCACAATAGATTAGAGTTTAGAGTGTGAAATTAAAATAGCACAGATTAATAGAGAACGTTTAATAACAGTGTTTTTTTGATGTGGGAAGGCATAAGACATGGTACAGAAAGAAGGGTTAACGACAAACTTGTTTCAAATGGTCATGGTCATCACTAAGATATGGGAAAGGCTAGCTCAAAGTATGTAGTGAAATATTGCAGTCTGTAAGGGAGTATTGTCAGTCCAGTTTTGTTTTCAGTCCTAATAAATGACATTTATTAGTGTAGATCGGTCTATTGGTGTGGCTTAATAGCAGATGGAGTAATTTGGAAAAGGGGAGGGGCTATAGGGTTTACAGTAAAAACACACAAGAAGCAATTAGCAGAGAAGAAATATGGGCAATAGAGTGGGGATTTTGTTTTCCCGTTTTACAAAATGAATACTTCAATATAAAGGGTCACTTATACTTTCATTGAGTATTTCAATTATATTTTATCTCTATACTTTAATTTCTCTATATTTCAGAGGAAATGTACTATCTCCTCTACTTTTATTTGAAATGTTCCGTTATTAGTTACTCACCACATGAAGATTTTACACAATGGATAGTATAACAAGCTCTTAGTAGTGTGAAGTTAGGGGTCACATGTAAGATGTTTATAATTTAAGATCCACACTCCAGTTTAGAAGGAGGCGGTAATGCACCCATCAGGTGTTTGCTAACCGCCATTGAAAAACAGAAGAAGAAGAAGAAGAAGAAGAAGAATTCCGTTTCTATGGAGTCTCATATCACCCCCTGGTGGCCGTATAGGTTACTGATGGTGAACTGGACATATCGGACAAAGCTGTGTGAAATGACTTCAACCTTTCACACTTTCTGTCAACATTCTACATTTCAGCACAACCGTTGTGAACGTCGTGAGGTGTGTTCAGTAGTGATGTGTCCTTCCGTGTCGAGGCTTCGAAGCGTGTGTCGAGTAATCAGGAAGAATTTTGTGAAGCGCGTATCGAGGCTCGTGTTGATGACGTATGTGGTGACGTTCAAAGCCTCGCGAGCCGGCCGTACCACGTGACTAAGTCAGGAAATGGTTCGCGGGTTTGGCGTGCGAATCGAAATATAAGGGGCAGCGAAACGCAATGGACCCCCTCACATTTTGTGGACTTGGGACTTTATTGCGCGTTTGTTTGCAAAAAAAAGAAACCGCCTGAAACCCAGCACTGTGGAAAAGTTATTATTTTTAAATAAAAATGAATAAAATGTTGTCCCTATTTCACGTGTTACATGTTGTCCCTAGTAACACAAGCACATTCACATTACAACCCTCTGCCCAATTTGTTTCCACTTTCCCTTTTGACCCCGACATTGTATCATAAAGACAGACGCCATATTAATAAGTTCATAATTTATGTATTGGCATCACAAACATCATTCATTCATTTATTCAATTCAAAGCTTCACACACCAAAGCCATGGTGTCATTATAATCACTCTGCCTGTTTTACATTTATTGTCCACTTGATGGCACAGTAGAGCAAATGAAGCACCATGAAGCTTCGGCCCATGAGTGAACCAATTGGATGGAAAGCTTCAATGCTGCATGAAGCTTCATCTCGCCATCACTAGTGTTCAGACTCCACAGTGCTGTTTGTTCACTGTATGTGCAACACTTAATGCCAAATAGTGAGTGTTAGCATGCTAGCAGCTCGGTGCTCTTGTTTACCGCAGGCTCTTCTGGTAGACCAGCGCAGTCACCACACCTGACAGTGGAGATGATGGGATATATGCGGACCATGTACTGGGACTTGGGTTGTTTTTGGATGAACATTATCTTATCATTTGACGACGTCGGCACAGCACTATGAAGCACTACAATTATATTTTGGAAATTCCACTTTGCAAATAAGTGAATCTGAAATGAATCTGTATATCTCACGTCACCGAAAAATTTATGTGGAGATGATTTCCTGGAGTGTTTGGAAAGTCACCTACAAATACGAACGTTTCATGTTGTGTAATGAACAGTGACTTCAGACCATTGACTGTATTTAAACCTCTAAACCTCTTAATTTACGCTGCTCAAAAAAATTAAGGGAACACTTAATCATCACAGTATAACACCAAGTCAGTTAAACTTCAAGTGATTGTGAATCAATTCCACCTGCTTTGGTGAAAATTAAAGTGAGAGAAGGTGCAATGGAGAGGCAAAAACAAGACAACACCCAAAAAGGGAATAGTTTTGGATGTGGTGGCCACAGACAATTTCTCTCTCCTTGTCCTTCCTGATCGATTCTTCTCTAGTTTTGTGTTCTGCTAGTGTCCTTATCACTACTGGTAGCATGAGGCGGAACCTGCAGCCCAGAGGTCAGAGTGTGTAGGCAGTTCCTGGATGACAAAGGCATTGATGCCATTAACTGGCCCTCACGTTCCCCTGACCTTAATCCAATTGAGCACCGATGGAACGCTATGTATCGTCTATCCGACGCCACCAAGTACCACCACAGACTGTCCAGGAGCTCACTGATGCCCTGATCCAGGTCTGGGAGGAGATCCCCAAGGACACCATCCACCGACTCATCAGGAGCATACACAGATGTTGTCGGGAGTGCATACAGGCAGGCGAGGCCATACAAACTACTGAGTCACATGAGTTGCCGTGATGAAATTCACGCAAGTTGGATCAGCCTGTTATTGTTGAATAATTTGTTCATCAAGATCTGATGTGTGATTTCAGTGTTCCCTTAATTTGCACACACACACACACACACACACACACACACACACACACACACACACACACACACACACACACACACACACACACACACACACACACACACACACACACACACACACACACACACACACACACACACACACACACATATATATATAACCCTGTGTGGAGTTCACATGTCAGTCAGTGTGTGGTGTTTGGCTGCAGGTGACCAGGCTGAGCTGGAAGAGAAGACGAGGCTCATCAACCAGGTTTTGGAGCTTCAGCACACTTTAGAGGGTATCATATGCGCACACACACACACACACAGAAACACACACACATCTACCATCGACCATAGTCCATCTACCAAACACTAGCAATTACTTGACCAAAGTTTTCATCTTAATATCCCTATGAGTGGTATTGACATCAAAATCTATATTTCTTCTGCAAGACATAAAAGACTAGTCAAACCTAGACTGGTGAGATGGCAGAATGAACCATGGTTTGATTACATCAAGTCACTCTGTTACTGATGATGTCTCATGGGATAATTTTCCACTCCAAATTGATATCACTGTCATGATCTCTGTACTTCATCCAGCCGTCAGCTTGCTCTTTAGGGTTTGTTGTAACCAGAGCAATGACCGAGGCTGAACACAAACTTCACCTGACCATCTGCAGATAACAGAGAGGTCGCTTGGTTTGGTAGAGAAATCACATCTTTCCTTCTTTCTTTTAAATTGATAGATGTACATGAAACAAAACACGTACTATTACACATAAGCAGAAAACACAACATATACAATTCACAACCATCTTTAAATGAGCTTAGATTACATCAACAGCATTGTACTGAAGCAAAAACAATCTTCAATCACCTCAACAAATATAAATGGTAAATGTTCTGTATTTATATACAGTACATACTCTCTTCTAGTCTTGATGACCACTCAAATCCCTTCACAGTACAGTTTTGCAATTCACCCATTCCCACACACATTCATAGAGTGCATCTATGTGCAGCACTCTTTATATCATACAGCTGTCAAGGGCCATTTGGGGTTCACTATCTTACCCAAGGACACTTCAGCATGCAGAATGGGGGAGAAATGGGTTGCTGTTTACAGGACCATTATACCATTATACCATTATACCATTACCACCAGGGGCCTGTACTAAGAAATGAGTTTAACCTACTCTGATTCAACTCACAGTTATCATAGGAAATCTGGGTTGACAAACCCTAGTGTTTTATGGTACTATGAAGCTGGTTAAGATGTTGGCCTGTTGAGTCCGCGCTAACTGAATCAACATATGTGAGAGTGCATCAAGAGGGCGTGTACGGCAGGGCAAACCTGTGCACTGTATTTCACAGAGGAAGAGTGCAGGTTGATTCTGAGCAGATGATGTGAAACTGTGACAGAGAACAAAGTCAGGAGGTTTATTGACAACTCATAAGTGACCAAGTTAATTCATAAGGAGATGTTTTTGTCACTTAATTTGTAATATCATTGACATGTAAGTGCACATAAATTAAGTGAAAATTATGACAATACCTGAATTAACATAGTTAACACACACATTAACACTGAATCAACACATGCATTCAATTTCTCTCTGATAATGAATTTAGAGAGTTTCCCTAAAGCACTTGGTCAGTAGATTGTCTGCTGTTGAATTAGATAGTATGTGTATGAGTATAAGTATTTACTTGATTCTAACAATAATTTGTATCTGCAGCCACATTGGAAAGTTTACCTGCAGCAAATTTAGGATGAAATATAAAAACATTCAATTTCATTTGCAACTCAAAACGGAGTAGTTTTGAGCATAAGTTGCCTTGGCAGCATACCTCGGGTTAAACATAATCTCATTTTGTAGGTACTCCCGTCACGCATCACAAAGTTACCTCGGAAGTTACCCTGATAAGCCCGAAACCTTGCTTGGTAGTACAGGCCCCACAACTGGGCCTGGCTGTTGGTCAGTGAATAGAGCAGGTTGTCCTCTAACTAGAAGGTTGTCAGCTCAATCCCAGTCTTCCCCATTCTGCATGCTGAAGTGTCCTTACGCAAGATTACTGAATCCCACAAATTGGCCACTCTAATAGAATTAGTGCTGCCCATAGATGCAAAAAACTGTACTGTAAAGCACTGAGTGGGCATCAAGAGGTGAAATCGCTATATAAATACAGACTATTGACCATTTACTACTGCAATTATTATAATTAAAATAATTGGTCAGACTTCAAAAAAACACAACAGGAACACAATTATTCATCGCCTAGTATTAATAAATATTGATCATGTGGAGACTGATGGCAGTGTTACAAATAAAGAGACTAACAGCTCAAGCACCTGTTAATGCAACAAATAGGACAATCTCCAATTTTAAACAAGTTGGTGAAAGAGGTTAACTTTTTGCTGCATCCTCAGAATGTGGACCAACCAGATGAGGTACTTCACAGTCACCACTTATTTATTAAGGATCTATGTTGACGTATACAAACATAGCTCATAAAATCAATAAATGTTCGTTTGAGAGGTTTTTACTTGAGGTTGTTTCTGTGTTGTTGTGGTTTTTTTGTTAGTACAATTATATGGATGTGTATTAATGTGTTCTTTGTAAATACTTATTGTCTAAAAACTTGTGGCGACCCCAGGAAGAGTAATCAGTGTTAGAAAACAGTGGCCAATACGGATCTAAATAAACATAAATTACTCAATAATGACGAAAGTGGAAAATAGAACATTAGAAAGTTTTGCAAATGTATTAAAAAGGAAAAACTGAAGTATCACACTGACATAATTATTCAGAAACTTTACTCAGTGTTTAGTAGAAATATATTTGAAAAATGCAGAGTGCGTCTTGCAGTCACACAATGTCTCTAGAATGCTTGCAGTCAATGCTTGCAGGACATTTCATACAAAAACCTATTCAGTAGCTGTTTAAATGTTCACAAACATAATAATATAAAACCATACTTTGTTTATTTAAAGTGAAATTAAAACTGTGAAAGAATCAGTACAAAATCTGCCTCATATCAAGGTTGTTTTTATATAACCCATTTTTTTATTTGCGTTTATTGTTTTTGTGCACCAAAGCCATTATAAATAAAGCCCATTGATCATTGCACTGGTATGTAAATCCTCTGTTGCAACCTTAAAGGGATAGTTCACCCCAAAATTAAAATTCGCTCATTATCTACTCACAACTAGGCCGATGGAGGGGTGGGTGAAATGTTTGAGTCCACAAAACATTTTTGGAGTTTCAGGGGTAAACAGTGTTGCAGCCAATTCCAATACAATTGACGTAAATGGTGTCCACTTCTTCAAAAGTAAAAAAACCATAAAATGTTGTCCATGTGTGTCCATAAGTCCTGACAAAAGACCGCAGAAAGTCCGGAGGAGGTGCTGTGAGAAAACAGCAGGATATCCTCCATAGCAAGCGGACGATGATGACGTTAAATACAAAATAATAAAGAAAGCAAATATCTCAAGATGAAAAAGCTGTGCCATACACATAGAAGACAGACAAAGATGTCAAGAGAGCTTTTGTTGATATTGTCCAACAGTGGTGTTGGTGTGATCTCCGCAGCAGAATTAACACGTCTCACCCTGCCTCTGCCTGCTGCACCACCCCTTGCCCGAACAATCCAGAGATTCCTGTGCTGTTGAGAACGTGTCTGAGCAGAAAACCTTTTGCTGCGTTGTTCATGTGTGACAGGCAACCTACGAAGAAAGTCTGGACCCAATTCTTAGGACATCTTCCAGAGTTCATGTCTGAAAATGGCTTGAGTGATGTTAGTTTTTCATGAATTTTGTTCAACTCTAAACATATCTGCTGTCTGAGACAAAGCAGCCCCCCTGTCCCTTTTTAACAGTAGTACTTGCAGACAGAGCAGAGAGGAGTCGTTTCTCCTGTTGCTCCTCCACAAACATTTAGTCAGATTCTCAAAATCATATTATATAAAGTTAATAAGATGTGATGGAGCTTTCTGTAGTTACATTGGAATTATCAATATGTTTCTCCATATCACATTTGTGTTTTTTTCTTATCATTGAATAATTTTCTGTTATGTCTCAGTGGCTTCAATGGATACTGTTTGACTAAATTCATCTTGTTTTCTACATTTGTGGATATGAACTTGTCAGGGAAACACCTCATTTTGTTTTTAGTGGTGGGATCTAACCTTTTGTACATCTGTATGAGTCCTTAATCATAGCTTTCCTACTGTTTTGTATGGACTGGTTGCATGGAATTGACTATAATAATAGCAAATTAAAGGGAAATAAAAGTCAGGAAGCAAATATTAATGGCAATGTAACAGCAGCTGCAGTTATTTACATCTTTGTTTTCACCCCAACACTAATGTACAAAGCAGAAGACAACTAATGCTCAACTGCTTGAAAGAGCAGGTGAGTGGGTCGCAAGTATGCAAATTTACACGGATAAGTGAAACAAATAAAGGGGGGGATAGGGAAGTGCTATCTCTGCTGGGTATGTAAACACACAACACAGTTTTGAACAGACATCCATCTATCCATCCATTTGGGGCATTTGCAGTCAGACACAGCTGAATTAAACAGAGAGAAAGTAAGTCATATAATGTGGTTGTACAAATAAGTGCTTCTGTTAGTCTGTTTTGCAGTAGGCTGTGCTGTGTGATCAATGCAAACACCATGTTTTTTTTACAGTAGTCCAAACTGGACAAAGAAGAAACCTTTAGAGTTTTTATGAAAACTGAAGGTTACCACAGGTTCTCTTTTATGTTTGGAAGGGGAGGGCGAGGTGAGGGGTATTCAGCTGCAACATGACACTTCACCACTTTATATCACTTAATTCTACACACAGCCTTTAAAGGCATAGTTCACAGAAAAAAGGAAAATTCACTAATCTACTCACCGCTATACAGATGGAGGGGTGGGTGACGTGTTTGAGTCCACAAAACACTTCTGGAGTCTCAGGGGGTAAACATTGTTGCAGCCAAATCAGATACAATTGAAGTTCCCGGTGACTTATACTTGCGTAATAAAACAACAGAAAAAATAACATGCCTCCATACTGCTCATGTGATGTCATCCAAGTGTCTGCAAGCCCCGACATTCATATTAGACTCAAAGCGAGGTCATTTAAAGTGGACATAGCCACACAAAGGTGTGTTCGTGAAAGAACCTCGAAGAAAGATATCAGCAGAGCAAAAACATGCTGTCAACGACGCCGTTTTGAGATGAATATGAATGTTGGGGCATGTTATGTCTTTTCTGTTGTTTTATTACACCTGAAGTGTAGGTCGCTGGTTACTTCAATAGTATCAGATTTGGCTCCTACAAAGTTTACCCCTGAGACTCCAGAAGTGTTGTGAACTCAAACACTTCACCCATCCCCCCTATCGGCATAGTGGTGAGTAGATAATGAGTGAACTTTCATTTTTTGGTGAACTATCCCTGCAAGCAGAATGACATGTTATTTGGTTGATCAGTCATGACTAACAGCATATCAACATTTTGATGTATGTCTTTTTCTTAGACCTGTCTTCCCGGGTGGATGCTGTCAAAGAGGAGAACCTGAAGCTAAGGTCGGAGAACCAGGTTCTGGGTCAGTATATTGAGAACCTTATGTCTGCCTCCAGTGTCTTTCAGACCACTGAGACGAAGAGCAAACGAAAGTAAGGAGAAAATTCCAAACCTGAACCCAGCACCTAATACCAAAGCAGCCTGGATGACTGGACTCTGATGTCAACATTACAGACTCTTAGAGCTTAATCCTAAAACATGTGAAATATCTTATACTGCAGGTGGAGGCATTTGCCATTACTTTCATTTGTGCAGAAGTTGGCAATGAATAGGATACAAAAATTCTATAACTGAACCCTAACCCTTTTTTCAGTTAGGGAAAATCAGTTTGATAATACATTAACCCGTTCAGACCTGGTATTAACATCTGTCCTGAGTGATCTGATCACAAGTACATGTTAGTGCAGTTAATGACGCAAATCAAACAGCTAAAAATCAATACAATAGTAAGCTCTTGGTTACTTACAGTGACTTCACTCATAAATCGCTCTAATCTGAAATCAATATGAAGGAAACTGATAAGCCATTTGATCAGACGTTCCTTGGCCCACACATTTCTGTGATGCAGCCTCCGAACAACAGCACTCACACCTGCCACCCTCTTTAGAAGTGTTTATGTTTAACTTCCCCTTCCTTGGTTGAACTTGTTTCCAGGTGGGTAGCTGTTGAGGGATCATGCCTAAAGGCCCATTTGTCAGCACAAGTTCACTCTGCTTCTTGTAGGTTGCACTGCATTTGTACATCAGTAACATTGGTTGTTTTGTTACTCATTTTAAATTACTTTGGTTTAATAAAGTGAGGATTATCTTTGATGAGTCATGTTTCCTAATTTAATCATTGGTTAATTCAATGTTTCACATGCTCATTGTCACTAAGGGTGCTCACAGTGACAAGTGACTTGCTGATTTGCGTTCTGCACCTCATCTCCACCTGTAGGTTTGTATGTTAGATAAATATTAGATGCACTTTAACTGATAGTGTACAGTCATAGGTTCAATGAATCTAGAGTGAGAGTATTGGCCTTTTTATACTAAACTATTAAAGAGGATCTGATTTCCCATAAACATCGTAATACAAACACCTTTAGTGCTATGAAGTTTAATGAACAGAGATCATTGAAGTGCTATTTACACACTATTGTGTGCTTTGTGAATACGTCTGTTTAGATCAGCCCAAACTTTGGTTTGTCCTGTGCTGCCTGCGTAGGAGCAGAAGGCATTTGGCTTTGTTTCTCATGACACCAGTGACTGGTGGAGCCTCCTAAATGTATGCATGTAAAAGGCCCTATGTGAGTAGCTTTACTGTATCTGTCCTATTTTGCCTGTTTTTTTCCAATGTCCTTCAAAAAAAAGCTCAGTAATTTCCTAAACCTGCTGCTCACAGTAGTTTTTATCAAATGTTACTAAGACAGGAGGAAATATTGGGCAGTGCAGTGAGCATATGTGGCAGCAGGACTGAGTTACAATAAATAAATCTGCCTCCCTGGTGATTCTTCATACACCAGGTTTTGGATTCACACACAGTACTTCTCTGTTTTGGATTTATTTACAATAATAATATTGAATGTGACCAGCCTTAACCCAGTGATGTAATTCTCTCTGTTCCTTGCCACAACAGGAAAACAAAATGTGTACAGTCCACGTAAGGACCGCTGGTCTCGAACAGTAACGTTCTTAGGAAGAATGTGGAACACGGACACATTCTCTTCCTTGCAACCCTTCACACTGCAGTGTTTCTTCAGTGTTGTTTGTTGTGGTTAGCCTGTGGTAGCTAACAAGCTGCTAGCTCAGCAACATGTCTGCTTGGTGTCGCGTTGGGTGTGGAGTGGAGGAGTGGTGGTGGTGGTGGAGGTGGGGAGCGGGGGTGGTGGGTTCGGAGGCTGCACTGGTACCGGCTGGGTGGGGCTGAGAGGAGAGTGCGATTTCAAGATGACATCATACCGACTAGGAAGTACGAAACGCGACGTTTCAATAACATATTTCTTAGAATGGACTTAGTGAAAAGGTCAGCTGAGGGACTGTTTTCATACTTTGAGGGTCCCTACTGACCCCCTTCAAGTCATTATGGATAGTAAAAGCCCCAAAAATGTATTTTACACAATATGGGCCCTTTAATACTACAAAGACAAGAAGAGGTTTGATATATTTTCTTTCTTACAACAAAATCGGTGTAATAAATTGTACAGGTTCTCTGAGGCAGTAATATTGGCAATTTGGTCAGTTCACAACATGTTGCAGTTTGCAGATAAAGTAAGTGACGTCAGATTGGCAAATCTAAACGTCTTTCCCCACAGACAACAGTCAGTGAAGGCACCTCAGGTCTCCTTTGTAGTGAAAAGTCTTTGTCCAGCAAGAGGCAGGTTTGTTCAGGAGAAGCACTGGACTGGATGCCAGCAAGTTTCCATACTAGTCCTCAAATTTAATGAGAATCTGACAGACAAGAACAAGAGTGTTAGGTTGTAGAACTACGTGATTAACAGTTTAAATAATATCATCCAACATTCCAACTGCTTTGGATTTTGTATATAAAATCTCTTAGATGAACATTAGGTAATGTCAGGCACACAGTAATAAGATAAAAAAATAAAGATAATAAATAACTTGAATATATTGCAGTAGAATAATCAGATATGACAGGCTTTTTTCAGTTAACCTACTTATTTATGTCTTTTACACTAAACACGAAAGGGAATAGGCTGAAGTGTCATTTAGCTTGCAGGTGAGGCGTGCTGCAACAGTTAATAGTTGGCAAAAGTTTCAACTAGCTAATCCATCTGAGACCACATTCACGCAACTTGTGTTTTGTTTGTTAAACTCCTTCATGTCTGTCAGCCCTTTTCAGTCTTGGCCCACAGGAGGGTGAGTTCAGAGCACTGTGCAGAGGATAATGTAAAGTGAGTGGCAATGTGCATTGCCAGGCAGTGGCAGATGTGACCAGCAATCTGCAGCCTGGTTCTGTGACCCTGCTCTATACTAAACAGCGTAGAAACAGAAAAGTCAAGCTAACCATTTCACCATTCTAACGCCTGCTCGTCCAATCACTTTAGTGGCAAGCAGCATGGAGAGAGCCAGGTGGTCTGTTCTTAGTGTAAAGTTGTGTCAAATTAGAATTAATAGCCACACATTTAAATTGACAATGTAGATGAGTAGGCAGCCATTTATGAAAATCCAATTGGGATCATAACCTTCAAAAAATGTTGAGAAAGAGCACTTCCTGGACTCAGAATTAGTTAGTTTGAGGTGCTCTTTGGATCAGGATTTATGTGGATAAAAAATTACAAAAACTCCCAGGCTCTCTCTTCGTAGATATTAAAATGCCTTTATTGTCACGGTATGGTCATGAGGACCAACAAATTGGATCATAACCGTGTCCATTTAAATTTGTGGCCTAGAAGTCTCTGTAAGAGTTACTCTTCAGTGCTGAAGACTGATGTCAACTTCATTGTGCTCAACACTGAGCTGGAGTCAGGATGTGGGGAATCTAGATTAGGCTGAAGACTGAGTTGTTTAATGCTAAACACATGGAAGAATGCAGCTGTTAAACTTATTTGCATTGAGTGTTGCTGCATTAATTACATTTTTCTAGTTCACTTTAAACAACTCATGCTCAATGAGAAGTGTTACCACACCCTCAACCACACTAAGTGTCAGGAACAACTTAAACCTGGTCAGTTCGTGCAAAGCGTATCAGTTCAAATTTCTATGAAAAGTATTTAATTGGATTTTTATGTTCTGTTCTCAGAAAAAATTTAAATCAACATTTTGGAGCCATTTGTCCAATTAAAATGTTACACTGAAAAATAGAAAATTGAGAGCTAGAAAATGTGACCGTCTTAATTTCTATTCATGTGTTGAGCTGCCTGCCAATCTTGCCAAACCACATTTGGAGGTGGTCTGGGCCACATGTGTCCACATTCTGTCAGCAATGTGTACACAAATGCGTCCTGGGCCACATATGAAGGACCTCCTACTCAGCTGACATCCTCTGACCCGCTGCAGTTTTACTATAAATAAAAGAGCCAATCGGAGTGAAATTGGGTGAGCAGGAACAGCAGCCCCTGTCAGCCAATCAGACGGAAGTTGAATCGAAATGCCTGTATTCTCAGCCTGTATTCTCAGTCAGCCCAACACACAAATAGAAATGAAAAGTTTCAGATTTTTCTATTTCTCAATGTTCTTGATTTTAATGATTTAAAAATATAAAAAAAAAACAGCTACTTAATCTCAATTTATCATTGTTCTGACAAATAAAAAATAGTAATTAAAATGTAAAATGTTTCAGTTTTCATATAGAAAACTGAACTGGTAAGCGTTACATGGACCCTGGTCCCGTATGAATAAAATGTGATCAGACCGATAGCTGGCTGTGTTTGGTCATGTATATATCATGTGTATTTACTCTGAAGTAGTTTTAAAAGAGGGTCTGTCACATGCTCTGACGTTATACATTAACACCCAATAATTTTGTTATTATTCAGTTTAATGCTAGTATTTAATACTCTAATTGTGTTTAATTGGCAATGTGTTTAAGTATCTGAACACAAACACAGGATAATGCACTCTTAATTAACACAAGCTCTCAGGTCAGACCTCAGTGAGTTGAGCCCAGACGTCGGAATCAGAGTGAACCACCAGACGTAGCGCTGAGATCGGCTGTAGCGCTTCTTCAATCTCCCCCTCAGCTACTCCGTCCTCAAATCCACCTCAAACACACAAACCACACATAATAGATTAGATCACATAGAAATTGGATTTTTAAATGCATTTGTATATACGTATATTTATTTCTCTGTTGGCCATGTGATCGGCCAACGACCTGTCTAGGGTGCACCCCTGGCTTAATGTTGCCAGACTCTTAGCAAAGAGCCAGATTAACACTTTGAGAATAAAGCACTTTTAGTGGACATTAAGTGGAATGTTGAAGTTGCCCCATATGATTACATTGTAGCCACTGCTGCCGTGTTGCAGCTGCCGACTTAGGCGATTTACTAAACTGAGTGCAAAGGTTTTTGTAGGTGCGAAATTATTTACACACCCACATTCATAAAAATAGTGCCCAGGTTGAGAAAAACAGACAGACAGAGATTTTTGGACCAATAATTAAAAGCCATCAGGAGTTGATCAGGATCTATTTCAGGTCTGTAATGCTTCCCAATTTCTTTTTTTCTCCAGCTGATCATGGATGCACAACAGCTTCATTATGGATTTACTTGCACCATAGACTCTATATTAAAACATCTGCATACAACATTCAGCACACAAACATTACATTAAATAATGTTAAAAAAGTGACACCATACAGTAGACCTAATTGAGGATGGCTCATTAATGACAAGGAATAATTCTGAAGCAAACTGCGGAGCGTGTTAAAGAAGCAGTCATTCTTAAAATTATTATACACATATATTCTTATGGAAATTGGGGATAAAACAGATATCGTGAAGAGCATCTCATCTGTCTAATAATCCCAGAAATGTCTGTCTGTCCCAGCTCTTTGCAGTGTGGTCTCAGGGTTCCACAACCATCCTTTACTTGCAGCAGCTCAATTTCTGCAGGTCACTGTTACAGTTTCAGAAAGAAAGCTGCAAACAGCGTTATCACGAGCAAAGCAAACAGCCTATTCCAAACATTAACGTCATTTTTAGAACAGGCACTGGACTTGTGTGTGAAACACAGGGACAGATTTATTTTTGACATTATTTTGTGCCTCCTTACCAATTATGATGAAACCGTTATCAGACTCTTTGTTGAGTGTGGATGAGCCAGTGACTAGTTTTTTTCGCGTTGATGCCTGAGGGAAGAAAACGCAAAAGATGCAGCAACATGAGGTATAACACACCCCATTTTCAGCGTCTTACCAAAAGTTATGAGGTGAGAGACATATTTGATGACATTTGAAGAAATTCCCTGAAGACACTTGAAATATGTTCACAAGAATAGGACTGACGTATGTACGTAAACTGCTGGCCCCATTACATTGTCTTGGTGGAGCAGAACTTATACTATTTTGCGTTCACAGTTACATGACATTACATTTCATTTAGCTGAAGCTTTTATCCAAAGCGACTTACCATGAGGGTACAAACCCACAACAACAAGAATCAAGTAAGTACAATTTGCTTCAAAAAAGCCAAACTACAAGTGCTACATGTAAGTGCCATATAAGTGCAACTAAACATAATTTTAGTTTTAATATCAACACCAGAGTTGACAGTGTTTTATTAGACATCATCTTCTTAACCAAGGTGTAGTCGGAAGACATGTGTTTTTAGCCTGCGGCGGAAGATGTGTAGACTTTCTGCTGTCCTGAAGTCAATGGGAGCTCGTTCCACAATTTGGGAGCCAGGACAGCAAGCATTAGTGATTTTGTTAAGTGGCTAGGTTTCCCTCCAGTGAGGCAGCAGCAAGCCGATTGGCAGATGCAGAGCAGTGTGGACGGGCTGTGGTGTAGGGTTTAACCATGTCCTGGATGTAGACTGGATCCGATCCGTTCACAGCACGGTACGCATGTACTAGTGTTTTGAAACGGATGCGGGCAGCCACTGGTAACCAGTGAAGGGAGCAGAGGAGCGGATTAGTGTTAGTGAATTTAGGCGGGTGGAAGAGCAGTCAAACTGCTGCATTCTGGATGAGCTGCAGAGATCGGATGGCACTAACAGGTAGACCAGCCAGGAGGGAGTTGCAATAGTCTAGGCATGAGATGACAAGAGACTGGACCAGAACCGGCGCCACCTTCTGAGTGAAAAGGGGACGTATTCTCCTGATGTTGTGCAGCATGTTTCTACACGGCCAATTATGGATGTAGGAAACTAAGACTTGTGCCAACTACAGTTTATAACAGCTTGCTAAATGCAACTTTGTCACTAGCATTTGTTCTTTTAATGCCAATCACGTGAATATGGTGTACATAGTACCTACATTTCCTAAAGGCAACAGGATTGATCTGAAAGTTAAAAAAGAACTGAAATTGAAAAACTAAATCTAAGCTTATAAGCTTATAATCACTATATTGTTACATGTGTAACCAGTAGTCATCACTGGAGCATTACACAAGCTCTTAGTTGTCATAGGTACTAATTAAAATGATAAATGATGAATGAGTTGTGTATTCACACAAACAATCATACATACATCCTGAAGACACAAGCAAAATGTAAATTAATGTTTCTAGTGTCTAGAATAACTTCCAAATTTGCTAACATTCACCCTAAAAGGCTGAGAAACAAACTGAACACACACATACACAAACATGTTTTACTTCTATCTTAGTGAGGACACTCATTGAAATAATACGTTTCCCTTACCCTGACATTACCCATCGAAACTAAATGCCTAACCCTAACCCTTATCCTAACCCAAACCTAAACCTAATTTTAACCCTTACCCTAAAACCAAGTCTTAACCCTGAAACAGCCCATTGAAAAAGTGAGGACCAGCCAAAATGTCCTCACTCTGTAGGGTCTATGCTTAAGATGGTCCACACAAAGATATAAGTACAGGAAAACACACACACGTAGTGTACTCACATTACTGGGAAGCACCTCTACTGTGGTGTTGTAGAATTTATCTCCACCGGTCTCAAAGCTTCCACAGCGAAACAGGTACCTATAGCAAAGAAGACAGCAAAGGTGTAATAACCAGTGTCCTGCCAGGGTCAACATTCAAATGTAAATATATCTAAAATATTGCATCACATTGTGACATATCATTTTCAGACCTGTCATATAATCTATACATTCTTAAAGGTAGAGACTAGAGACCAAAACTTCTGCCAACAACGAATGAATACTCCATCACAACACTTCCTGTTAGGTTATACTTTATTCCTTGAGCCTGACAATATTGATTTAAAATAGCATACGGTTATGATTAATTTCAAGATCTTTCCAAAATAATTCTAAACAAACTAAAACTGAATTGCTTGTCATACAACACAGCCACCAGGTGTTTGGAAATGCAAATAGAAAATAAAAAGTCTTAATTTCTACTGTCACATCAAATAATGACAGAGAAGGGTCAAATGAAAATGTAGTTTCATTACCTGTATTCAAATCCCATAATGTTTCGCATCACATTGTTAAAGAAAAACACACAGAAGTACTTATCCCCAAACATTAATGGAAAGCCTCTTGAATCTAACCGAACCGAAAACTACAAAAAAGTATGCAGGGTATTATCGCAGTTCAAAGAGCAACATTTGTCCAAGAGTGGGAACGGAGACAGAGAGGGCCTTCTCCACTGACCAGGGTTGGTCAGTTTGAGCACCCCAAGACTGGGAGCTGTTGGTGGACGTGGGCCATCACATATTGTCACTACCACCCTGAGACCAGAGCAACGTGGCTGGAAAGTAATGGTTTGCCCTGTGGAGGTTGGCTGCAGGGGTTTCATCGCCTCCAGGCTGCTCAGAGATCTGGGAATTCACAGACAGCCCTTCACCAGACCATAAAAGAAGCTCAAATCACAGACTGCAGAACACTGCAGCCAATGGCTCTGGATCAGGAGGAAAGATCCCAACTGGGCCCCAAGATGCTAGGGCATGCAACCAGGTGTGATCAACCTGCAGTGGGGCTACCTTAGAAGAGGGTGTCTTGTGATTAAAAGACCAAACACCGGATGACTCTAAGTTACACAATTGAAGATATGTCCCTAAAATCTGCTGGTGGTCGCAAACATCCGCTAACATCAACTGGTAGTAGGCATTTTAATTAGCGTGGTAAGGGATATTCTCCATCTTGTCCTATGTTCTAAAATTGGACAGCTTTTGACTCTGCTGCCTGTGACAGAAGGGGTTCAGTTTGAAAAGGGCATAGAAGAAATGATGTCTGATCTACTGAGCAGGCCACATTGCTTTCATAGTACTGCCATACAAGCCAGTAGCCACCTCAGGGTACCATCATGTTCAGCCTGTATCGTTGATAACAAGGGCAAAACACCTGATGACAGTAATGTACATAACTTAAGTCATGTCACTAACATCTGATTGTAGATGTGGACCACCACTCGAAACGGCTAACGACTGTCTAAGTTCTTAGACAGTCAATAAGTAATAGAAAGGTCATAAAGTTATGAGAAATGTCATACAGGTTTCAGGTCACAAACAGTTCAAGTCATAAAAGTCTCAGACAGGTATACAAAAAGTTACTTTTCAACTACAAAATAGTTTTCCACCACACTTTTTTCTTTTCCACTACACCTCATTAGTAATAATTGGAGTCATTTTCTACTGTATTCGATGATAATAGGATCTTAACTATACCAAATGTGTATAGGGGTGTGATTAAAACCTCATGCACGACAGAGGAAATTGTTATAACTAACTAATTAACTGACCCAGATATGTGGATTGGCTGGAGGAAGTTGAAGAGGATGTAGTCACCCTGGATGGGCGTTAATGCCCAGAAGAAGTCCTCTCCCCTGTAAGCCCTGTCCAGACTGTGCTGCTGGTAATGTGTCAGGCTGCTGTTCAGCTTTGCAGCCGGGTTTCTATGGGCCTGGTACAGAATCTGCTTTCCAAAGTCTTTATCCTGAAGGGCCAAAAAGACAATAACGCACGCACGCACACACACACACAGTTTACTTACATTGCTGGCAGCACTTCAAAAAACAAAACTGTGATGTATTTATGATTGTATCTTGTAATTAAGTTGTTGATGCCAGCAATCACAATGACTATTATGACAATGATTATTATGGCTACCTTAAAGTCCTGAAATCTATAAATGGCCACAATTTGTGTAATACTGCACTGTTGTGATTGCAATAGAGTAAATTCACTTTGATATTAGATTTGAGGTGGTCTCCACCTTCTACATGTTTGAAATTATGTTTTTAGACTTTGGGAGTGAATCTCAAAATAGCATTGTCATGTCACAGAACCGACACAGACATTTAAACTAACCTGTATTTTATGTATTTCAAATATTCCGAATAAAGTGTAGTTATACAATGTTCTAAATGTTCTAAAATATGTTCATAGCAAATAGGTTTCACGAGGCTGTTTACTGTTCATGTCACAGTGTTTGGTAGGCTCTATCGGATAGAGACTATCTCTCCACTCAGTTACATATTCATATGTACAGGGAATAATCCCGCTGCTGTCAAGGTCCATGGATACTTATTTAAGACACACTGGCTTGCCTGGCCACACCCCACAGTTTACCTATAAACGCCTGTGTTGGCGTGGGGCCAGTTGACATATGTATCTATAAGACATATGAAGACTGGGGTTTCCGGGAGAAATTCCTGGCAGATTGTTTAGCTCAGTCAATAAAGCATCAATCTTTCAACCTGAGAGCCTGGGCTTTGAGTCCCAGTTGAGGCAATTCCCATCACTGAAAACATATAGGTGCTGACTGTTTGATAAAAACAAAGCTGGGACTTTTAACACACAGCTGGTGGTACATGAGAAATCAGCTTCTAAGCTTTTATCTAAAGGCAAGCCTCCCCAGCAAAGATGACATGCCACCATATTCATTTGTGTGTGAGCTGTGGAATTTATATGCCTCTGGAAGATGGTCAAACACGTGTGTGGTCTGTTTGGGACATCAGCATGCACTATCATGCAGGGAAAGTCCACAGTTATGTATGGACTGCTTTATAATGCCTGCACGTACCATAGAAGCCTGTTGCCGCTTTTTCGGAGAAAAATGGGAACGTTCCCCCATCTCCGTAGCTCCCAGAGGGAAAAATTATACCTCAGGGACAAGAGGGGAGAATTTAGGGTCCTGGCAGGTTACACAGGTAGCCTAGACCAGTGATTCTCAACTGGTGGGTCGCGAACCCGTTTTCAGTGGGTCCTGGTCAAAAAAAAATTTGCTTTTATTTTGAAGGGGATTTTTGAATGCAGCGGAGTGCCGTCTATTCACACTCCTTAACAGTATTTGTTAAGGAGTGTGAATAGGATCAGTTTTGTTGGTGTCATAGATTCAGTGAGTGAGTATTCTCAGCTAAAGCTACATAATTTGGGTCTTTTTAAAACTACTTCTCAGTAGTTGGACTTTTTTATTTCAAGTTTGTGCATGAAAGCACTGTTGAGTCTGATAAAAAAGGCTGAAGTTACTGAATTGTTATGTATGTTGTATTACCTTGTGTCCTTAAGATGCACTTTTTGGTTTTTAATTAAAATGCAGCTAATTGAGTGTAAAAGGGAATATTTCCCTCTCTAGCATCGCCACCTGCTGGTCGTTTTGGTTTATCATGAATTCTTTTTTTGTGTTGGCCTACTGTGATATTCTGTACTATCTCAGGTTCAAACTGCACCATCTTTTTATTAAATACATTTGAGAAGTTGAACATTTTCCTCCATTTGGGTCGCGGCTTGTCATTAAGGGGTGATGGTGGGTCCCGAAGCCAGACCAGTTGAGAACCACTGGCCTAGACTTTCTCACTGGGTTGTGGACGCATTTGAGATGGCCAATGAGGTCTCTGGTCTGCTTGCACCATCTGGGGTTCAAGCGCACTCGGCCCGTAGTGTGGCTACCATATGGCCTTTGTGGCGGGATGCCTTGCTTGCTTTCGTAAGTGCAGCAGCCACATGGTCATCGCAATCTACATTTTCAAGGTACTACAGATTAAACATCGCAGCCAGACACTCCTTCAGCAAGCCGGTGCTTGGTGAGACTCATCGATAGATAACTTTTCATGGTTTGTAATCTCCCTTGGTCAGCTCAGTGGCTTGAGAGCTGAACAAAGTGGCTATCCTGTTTGACCTCTGCGGACTGGCAAGGTCTTTACCTGTTTCCCTAGGTCAGTCTTACGAACTAACCTATGCATCCCCTCTGCCTCCCAGGCTGGGCCTTTGTGTCTTGCGGGGCTCAGACCTGGTTGGTATGTTAGTAGTGTACATTTGTAAATAGTTCCTTTGTCATATATTGGTGTTACAGGTTTATGGGCAGCAGCATCTCCTTGCGGGGTGTCTTAAAGACTTACCCCGTATATATGAATATGTAACGGAGTGATTAGATAGTCTCAATACAATAGGGTAAGCTTGGTTATCTTGTAACCTTGGTTCTCTGAGTGAAGAGACTATCTCTACAACTCTTAGGCTGCTTGGAGTCAATTAAACTATCAACTGGCTCCACACCAACACAGGTGTTTTATAGATACATCGTAGGGCGTGGCCGGGCGAGCCAGTGTGTCTTAAAGAAGTATCCACACACTTTGACAGCAGAGAGATCATCCCCCCATACATATGAATGTTTCAGAGAACCAAGGTTACAACATAACCGAGTGTTTAAAACTGTTGCTCATGAAGCTTAAAGTTACTGTTACTGATTTAAAGATGTTCAATTGCAGCCACCATATTATTGAGAGCAGAAAGCCACACTATTCAGTGAGAAAAGTAGCGTCGCACACTGAGGCAAAAAAATATACTATTAAGTAATACAGTCAACAAATATCCATTGTCTGTCTTGTCTGTTGAGCTTACGTAACACACTTACCACCAGATGCTGGAGTTTCCCACGTAGAGAGGAGTGAAGGCCTACATGCTGGAAGAGTGAGGGCTTGTACCTCTGCTTGAGCAATGCTTTTTGTTCATTGCAGTCTTTCTACGTCACACAACACACAGGCATGTAGATCACTACATTGCATACTACAGAGTTTATTGGGGTGTTGTATCAATATACAATTGACTTCACAATTAGTTTTTGAAACTCCTGAAGTGTTGATGGCCATTTTAGTTCTGTTAGGAACCTTTTAGGAAAATAATTGAAATAAATAAGCAGCATAATATGATCTGATGATAGGATCTACTTGTTTATGACATGTGAGTAATATAGTCATGAGCAAAGCTGAATGAACAGTTTTACTGTTCCAACAGTAAATATGTATATATAATAATTATAATATGTAATAATATATATAATAATAAAATATATAATGTTTAATCTTTGTCTTAGTGTTTCCATGTTATGTTGTTGTTAGTCTTTTTGTTATGCGTATTTCGAAGTTGGTTTCTTAAAGTATTTGTCATATTAGTTCATTTTTGTATTGTGAGCGCAAAATCTCATTCTGTAACTCTCCAAAACCAACTCTGTGATTGGTCAGCTGTCTGGAGGTGAGAAATGGTTTAGGAGCTCTCATTTTTTTTGAAGTAATTTGAAGTAATACAAACTATGAAACTACAGCCTCTGATACATCAGGACAATACTGTACTGCAGGAAGTAGACTGTACATTTCTATTTGACTGGATAGAAAAAGACCCTGTTCAGACCTGGTAACATGTAAATTCTAAGTACGGGGTTTGAACTCATCCAAGGCACATAGAGGATGTACTTTTGAAGGTGGTCTGAGATTAATGTGTCCAGACTCTTTAAGCAGTGTGAACAATAATGTGAATCTCTCTCTCTTTCTTTCTCTTGCTCTTTCTCTCTCACAAACACACATGCACACACACAAACACACTCAGACATAAAACAGTCCAACAGACAGATTAAGCACAGAGACAAGACACACAAACATACAGACAGACAAAAACACTCAAACAACTGAATTTTTTATATATACCAGCCTTAAAATCCCTTATGTATCTACTAATTTATCTTTCCTGTGCTATATGTTTTTTAACAAAAAACGTTGTTGTTTTTGTCTTTTGCTGAATAAATTCCCCTCTCAGATACCGATAAGGTTCTTATATCTTAAACCTTATAGTAGATTACTGCTTTGGCCCATAGCACCTCCATATTGTGTACAATCACCCCACTAGTCAATTCACCATCCAAAATACACATGTGATGTGCTTTCACCTCTTGGCACCACTGACTCACCTCATCTTTCTCTGGGTTGCAAACCTTCACCCACAGAATATGATCCAACAGCCAGTCAATGGGTTTGTCTCTATGGAACATCAGGAAAAACTCAGTGATCATTGGAAGGTCACTAGTCCGAAACATCTTCCCTGACAGACAGACAGACAGACAGACAGACAGACAGACAGACAGACAGAAACACACACACACACACACACACACACACACACACACACACACACACACACACACACACACACACACACACACACACACACACACACACACACACAATATTAGTTCATAAAATGTATCTGGTCTTCTTATAAATCACAAACACAATGGGACTCATGCAAGCCATTTTTTTTTAACAGTTCTGCTCTTCAATTGTGCGTACAAGCCATTCAGGAGAATTGTGTCATTCACCAATTTTTTCATATATTGAGGTTTTTCAATGGTAGGGACATAATAACCCGACCTGTTGTAGAATTCACATGAAATCAGTTTGCTGGATTCCTGTTTATTCAACACAGCACTGTCTTGGGCCGTTAGACATAGACATATATACATATAAATGTGTATGCCCTTAACAATACACATGCCAAGTTTCAAGCAGATAACATTAATGGTTCTCGGCATATGTGTTCCACATACTCAGAGATTTCTGTCATAGCTCTTTTGCGCCCCCTAGCGTTTTCCCCCCTTCCCTTGTTATGTCTCTCCTCCGCAGGTGTGCGCCAGATCCTCCTGATGACTCAGCGGAGGCGCTACCAGGGCAGCTCACCATCTCACCTGCAGCTCATTCGGTTTCATTACTCAGACCGGTTCCCGCAACCAGAAACCTGATGCCCTCTCCCAACAGACCCCCCCAGCAATTCCCCAGAGTCCATCCTCCCTCCTTCGTGTATTGTGGCAGCTGCCTTCTGGGAGGTGGAATCCCAGGTTAAGGAGGCCCAGTAGACTGACTTTTAATTAAAATGCAGCTAATTGAGTGTAAAAGGGAATATTTCCCTCTCTAGCATCGCCACCTGCTGGTCGTTTTGGTTTATCATTAAACTTGTTTTTTTTGTGTTGGCATACTGTGATATTCTGTACTATCTCAGGTTCAAACTGCACCATCTTTTCATTAAATAAATTTGAGAAGTTGAAAATTTTCCTCAACTTGGGTCATTAAGGGGTGATGGTGAGTCCCGAGGCCAGACCAGTTGAGAACCACTGCATTAGATAATGTATCTCTAAAGTATTAGAACCTCTGCTTTATCTGAAATATACAATATGACTACTCAGATACTCGACCATTACTGACAATAATCCATCAATTCATTGACCTTCAGTTATGCTACAAAGTGTTTATTCTAACCAATGCTGCAAATACCCTTATCTTTCTGATGTTCTCCTTTACACTTGGCATCTATTGCACTTCTGTCCGTCCTGGGAGAGGGATCCCTCACATGTGGCTCTCTCTGAGGTTTCTACCTTCTTTTTACCCTGTTAAAAGGTTTTTTTGGTAGTTTTTCCTTACTCTTGTTGAGGGTTAAGGGCAGAGGATGTTACACCTTGTTAAAGCCTGATGAGACAAATTGTGATTTGTGAATATAGGCTATACAAATAAAATTTGATTGATTGATACTCACCATTGTGGACTGTTTCTCTAAGGGTGTGCACTTTGTCTCTCTCCCCAAACTCCCCTCAGCCCTGGAGACCGTTACCTTCTCACCAAGCATCTGTTTCTGTTACTCGGTCTACCCCTGGATATTGTCTCAGACCGAGGGCCCCAGTTTACCTCCCAAGTTTGGAAGGCTTTCTGCCTGGCGCTGGGGGCGTCAGTGGGCTTATCCTCTGGTTACCACCCTCCTTCCCACCTTCCACTCCAGGTGGAGTAACGCAAGTTGGCCCCCTATGAGATTGAGAAGGCCATCAACCTTGATGGGTTTTTATGTCTCAAGGACATAAAAACCTGGATGACCCGCAATTTTCTCTTATTAAACTCAGATAAAACAGAGGTTCTAATACTTGGCCCTAAACACCTTAGAGATACATTATCTAACGATATAGCTGCGCTAGACGACATTGCCCTTGCTTCCAATGAAACAGTCAGGAACTTGGGAGTGATCTTCGATCCTGATTTATCCTTTAATTCACACTTAAAACAAATTTCTAGGACAGCCTTTTTTCACTTGCGTAATATCTCCAAAATCAGACATGTCCTTTCTCAAAAGGATGCAGAAAAACTAATCCACGCCTTTGTTACATCCAGACTGGATTATTGTAATTCCTTATTATCAGGCTCCAGCAGTAAGTCGTTAAAGACTCTGCAGCTTGTCCAAAATGCCGCAGCATGTGTCCTGACAAGAACCAAGAAAAGAGAGCACATTTCTCCAGTATTAGCTTCGCTACACTGGCTTCCGGTTAAATCTAGAATAGAATTTAAAATTCTCCTCCTCACCTTCAAGGCCCTTAACAATATGGCACCATTATATCTTAAAGAGCTGTTAGTACCTTATCAACCCACTAGAGCACTGCGCTCCCAGAATTCAGGCTTACTTGTCGTCCCTAAAGTCTCTAAAAGTAGAGTAGGAGCCAGAGCTTTCAGCTATCAAGCTCCTCTCCTGTGGAATCATCTCCCACTTTCAGTTCGGGAGGCAGACACCATCTGTACGTTTAAGAGTAGGCTTAAAACCTTCCTTTTTGATAAAGCTTATAGTTAGAGCTGGTCCAGGCTTGTCCTAGACCTGCTCTTAGTTAGGCTGCTATAGGTTTAGAAGGTCGGGGGACACATGACACACGGAGCTTCTCTTTCCAGCTTCTCCTTCCTCTTCTCAATCATTATCACATCAAAGTAATTCATATCCCATCAATACATGTTACTGACTTGACTTCTTCCCCGGAGTCCCTTGCCTTATTGTCCGCAGACCCAGGGCCGCGGCTGTGGCCACATCATGGATTAGGATCTGTGGATCACGTATCAGAGGTCGTAATGGTGGATCCAGTATGGCGGATTCTGCATCGTGCTGGCTGATCGTGATAACAAAGGCAGATCCTTTATCGTGTTGGCATCAGATACTGGTAGTGGACCACGACCGAGGTGGCAGCTGATGATGGATCCTAATGGCGGCAGTGGACAATAACTGTGGACTATAGTGGCATCCGATCTTGATGGTGGATCATGATCTTGCTGGCTGCTGACCATGGACTATGATTGCAGCAGGACTGCTCGATACATAGTATTTCTCCTCAGACACTTGACCATTAATGACATTAATCCACCAAATCACTGACCTTCAGTTATACTTCAAAATGTTTACCCTAATCAATGCTGCTAAAACCTTTATCTTGATGTTCTCCTTTACACTTGACATCCATTGCACTTGTGTCCGTCCTGGGAGAGGGATCCCTCACATGTGGCTCTCTCTGAGGTTTCTACCTTCTTTTTTCCCTGTTAAAAGGGTTTTTTAGTAGTTTTCCTTACTCTTGTTGAGGGTTAAGGGCAGAGGATGTCACACCATGTTAAAGCCCTATGAGACAAATTGTGATTTGTGAATATGGGCTATACAAATAAAATTTGATTGATTGATTGATTGATCAACCCAGTCACCTTTTGGCCTCAAGCCCCCACCCGTCCTCAAGATACACCCTACTTTTCACACATCCTTCATCAAGCCTGTCTCCACCACTCCTCTGAGCCCTCCTACTGAACCCCCTCCACCCACCCGGATCATCAACAACCATACAGCATTTAATGTATCCTGAATCCTGAGTACTGGGGAGAGGCTTCCAGTACCTGGTGGACTTGGAGGGTTAAGGCCCTGAGGAGCGCACACTGTAAATGTTTAAATTTTGTTTTCAATATGGATGTGGAGGAAATTCTGTCTCCATTCTTCACTGAACAAATATCGATATATGACTGCCACTGTGGATTATTCAGATGGAACTGGCTGAAAGGGTGATGCAAGTAGCTAACAGGACTTCCTTCTGCCACTCCCCCTTCTAAGAGAGATGTGCTTATTTTCAGGAGATATCACAGACTAAGGCAATAAACCCACCTTCCACTCTGAAATGAAAACCGGGTCATTTTATTGAACGTCTGGAGCAATAATGTTAAACTTTCTGCAATTGTTTTTATTATATATTTATATACTGCAATTCTATATAAATATACAAAAAATACTTAAATTCTTTTGTTTTTTGTTTTTCCATACAGCAAATGCTTATCTAGTCATTGTAGAGATAGAATATGCAATCTCCCACTCTCCTGCACATCTTCATACTTCTCCACACACTTATTTAGTATATTATCTTTGCTTTTTGTCTGTTGAAGTTTATCTAAAGAATTACTTTATCTTAAGCGTGTTTAAGTTAATTTCCTGTGCAATATTTATTTTTCTTTGCTGATCATGAGAATAGTGCATTAAATGCTCTTATTGTTAATCTTTTAAAACAACTTTATTACGACTTTGTTTAAATATTTTTTGAAATTTTTTATGTCGTACTACCAATGCCAGTCGAGGATTGAGCTTAATTATTCAGCACCGCCTCCAACGGCGACTGCAGGCCTGCACCAACAGTCTTAATCGAAGACCTGCTGGCTGCACTCACTGCTGAACAACTGACTTCTCAAGGAAAACCCACCTGGACTCGACGTGAGGTTACCAGCCATCGAACCAAAGTCTGAGTTCCAGCCGAGAAGCTCCACAGCACAGCAGCACTCAGGCTCAGGCCAATCATTGGATTCTGCTATTAATGACTGGGTTGATGTGGTTACCAGAATTATAATCTTTAAATTTACCTTCGTAGATTAATTTACTCATTCATTCACTCACAATCCTATTTTGATATGTTATCACTCAAATGATCATATTTCAATTCCATTAAGATAAATCCATGTGATAATTTACCCTTGTAACCATTCCCCCATCACAATGCTACATGAAGGAGTACGTAACTATGATTATTGTTCAAATAGATTGTTTGTAAATTGCTGTAACAAAGAGGAAGATTTAAATTTCAAAATGTACAAACGTCTTCATAAACACACAGAGACACACCTATAAATCCAAGGGGGGAGAACTCCATGTAGAGCCATGGCTTTGAAGCTTCCTGAGAGGCAAAGGTCTTCATGTCACTGTAGTAGCCTGCCTTCGCAACAACATCATCCTCTAGCTGGAAAACACACAAAAAAGAATTCATTTAAAAAACAAAATTCATTAAGTAGACTTTTTTTGGAGTAACTTATTACTTCACTATTAAACATCCCTAATAACATTTAAAATATGCAACATGGCTCCTGCCACCAATAAAAAAAAAACTCTATTAACTGGTCCAGTTTGCATGACAATGCCATGGATTAAAGCCCACTCTTCTCAGGATTATGTGGGTGTGGGCAGATTGTTTGATTGACAGCTCTCCCATTTATTTTGTGACACTCCTTTGGGTCGGATGACTTCTTATCATTTCTACTCTTACATATAGTTTTGTGACATCATAAATTCCAGCTTTAATTACAAAAAAATTCCATTTGACAAGGTCTCATTAGCCATTTTCATTGAAATCACTGTGTGGGTGTGCAGAGGCTGTAAATATTGATACAATGATGTTAGTAGTAGAGATACTGAGCTCAGAGAGATGTTAATAGCAGATCTCCTAACAATATGTCTCAGCTGAATTTGCTCTGCAGGTTTGATCCACACCTACTGTTTGTTTAACCCAAGGGTTTGTTTGCTTTCCAACAGTGAGAAACAGTACTGTGCATGTAATATGGGTGTGTTAAATGACACAAAAGAGTATAATGGTTCATGTGTTATTTGCTGAACTACATTTTGTTTGTCCATGTTTGGTCATTCCAAATGGTTCACACACTTTTATTTGCCATGTTGAGTTTAGATTAGTGAAAATATATTAGAAATATTAGGTCTTATTTCCTCAGATGTCTGTGAGAATCTTGTTTTTTCTTTGTTCGCTTAATGGTCGGCCAGATATTTTCTAGATTCATTACTGCATGCATTTTTGTCTGAGTTTGTATTGGTGGAATTGAGGTTTCCTATTTGTGTGTTCTTTGTCTTTACTTTTATTTTGTGTGGAATATGATATGTATATGATATATGCTTTTAATAGCGCTTACCAGTAGTGATGGTGTTTTATCCACTGAATAATAATAATAATAATAATAATAATAATAATGACTATATTTGTTAGCACTTATCTAAACAAGGTTACAAAGTTCTTCACAAAATACATGGTAAAAAACAAATGCATAAAAGGTATTCAATTCATGTTTACGTACCAAATCTTAACATTTTAAAACTTATAGAGAAACCCAACAGGTCCCGTGAAGCCTACTCTCTTTTATTTTAATTATCACGGTTAGGGTCATCAATTGGGAATATTATTGATTCTCCATCTGTTGGTTGGTTTTCAAGGAACAATGGAACTGCTCGCACAACCCCTTAGCCTGCTGGTGGTATGCTGTAGTATAGTGACTGGATTTGAACTCAGGGCCTTGGTTGGAGGAGCTGTTCCCTGGCATGCCAAAATGACAACAAAAGTCTGGATAAATGCCACAGCCACCTCAGAAGGTATCCACCTTTGACTGGAGAGAGACTGCACCATCCTTAGTGAGTCTGTGTGCCCGGACTTTGCTGGTGGCCAACACGAACTGGCACTTGGCCGGGTTGACATGCAATCAGGCTGTGGTGACTTAGTCACTCGAATACACTGTGTAGGTGAGATACATGCTCTGCCCTGGAAAAAATAGGGACAAGAGTGTCATCCAGATAAAAAAAAATAAAAAAATAAAAATGAAAGGCAGGTCTCAGCAAAGTGTCCAAGATACTGACCATAGCTAGGTCAAGGCTCCAAAGGGCTGGTAGTAGAGATGTGGTGTTCCACCCCCAGGTTCGGTGGTCGTGGATGAGAAAGTGGGCTGTGTAAATTTTGGAACTGGGCAAAGAGGAGGTGGAGGAACTCATCCCTGGCTGAGATCATGCTAAACAGCCTCATGGCACCTGGTCCACTGAATGTACATGCATCGGAACAATAAGTCCCAAGCGTTAATCAAGCAGCAGCACTTGACATCCACCAACAACACATAAGCACAGAGGAAATCCATGCAAAAGAGGCTAATAGCTACTTTTTCAGTAACAAACATTGGCTTCCAAAACACAGCTCCATGCTTGTCGGCCTCCAGGGGGGGGTTGTTCCCATCAGTCAGCATGTACACCTGCAATGCAGGCAAGATGAGATGCTACTCTGCGCCCCTGTGTTGCACTTAATGCACTGCCCACAGATGGTGTCCTGTACAAACAGCAGCCTACCCACTTTGCTGATGTCCCGGAGAAACTACATGGTGAGGGGCACTTCTTAGCCTTCGGTTCAAACCTTGCATGGTAGAAAAACAGGCCAATGAATTGCTGCTATTGAATAACTGTGGCAGTGATGCCCACTGTCTCCTGGCACCAATCCAGAAGCTTGGGCTGGGTCCCACATGGCCCCTCAGCCAGTGCCCGACAGTCCTTGATGACAGTGTTGGAGCCAACATGAGTCCGCTGTTGCAGAAACAGTTAAATGAAAAAAAAGCTTATAGCTTCCCAGGAAAGCTAACATCTTCTCCATTTATTCCGATGGGTTGCTGTTGCCAATGCCAGGCAGCAAGAGAAGCCAGCAAGCCTACTCAGACTAAGAAAGTCCTTGAGCCTTCAATGTACCATATCTATCCTGTGCCTGAGGATTATCCAGCATTTTCCCCACTCTGCCTTCTGTTAACTGCTGAGGGATGCAACGGCATAATAATACTTTACTGCCGCTGGGCGCAAACTGTGCCTTTCTCTGGGCAAACCAGGCATAACTGCAATCATTGCCATGCTCGTCTCTGGAAACGTCCAGAAGAAGTTAATGTCACCAATGTAGGAGTAACTGGCGTGAAGCATCAAGCCGTTTTTTCTTTTTGCATGTACAACCCTGTGGCTGTTTATTGCGAATTTCTTTTCTGACAACAGACAAAATGGCATCATCACCACATCCATTTTTGTAACAGCCGTTACTATTGTTACCCTCCAGCTCCTTAAAGGAGCGGGTGAGAGCAAACCCATGCCAAACAAGCTTTCGTGAATCTTGTCCTTCAGAATCAGGTTTATTGCCAAGTAGGTTTACACATACATGGAATTTGTTGTGGTGAGTTTGTGCAATTTTAAATATAAAAAATAGGAAACAAAATTAAAATAAAATAGAAAATACTATAGGCAAATAAAAAATATACTATAAGCGGGAGGGATTGTGCAAAATGTCATTGTTATTTGTAGAGTGTCAATTGTCAAAGTCACAGGTAGGGACATCAGTGCAGTTCGGTTAAAGGGTCCCAGGCCTTATTGATGAGGCCAGCAGCAGTCGGGAAGAAACTGTTTTTGTGGCGTGATGTTTTGGTCCTGATGGCCCACAGCCTCCTGCCAGAGGGGAGTGGCTTAAAGAGTCCATGTCCAGGGTGGGAGGGGTCAGCCACAATCTTACCTGCATGTCTCAGAGTCCTGGGGCCATGCAGGTCCTGGAGAGAGGGCAGGTTGCAGCCGATCACCTTCTCAGCGGAGCGGAGGCCCAGTCCTTGGCAGTAGCAGCAACGTACCATACGGTGATAGATGAGGTGAGGATGGTCTTTGCTAGATGTATTGAAATTTCCAACGAGTGTTCCTGATATATAACCTTATGTATAACCTAATATATTCCCTCAAGGTTTTCCTGAATGTTGCGTTCACAAGACCAAAACAATGTTTTGTAGGGTCACAGTGACATTGACCTTTGACAATCAAATCCCATCAGTTCTTTCTTGATTCTAAGTGAATAGTTGTACCAATTTTGAAAGGATTGCCTGGAGGTGTCCCTGAGATATCACCTTTATAAGGCAAAAAGTGGATTTTGTGAGGTCACAGCAACCTTAACTTTTGAACTCCAAAATCTAATCAGTTCATATTTGAGTCCAACTGGAAGTTTGTACCAAAGTTCTTGAGATTTTGATAAGAATGGGACAGATAGATGGAGAGAAATGTGTAGGTGTCCACATATCTAGAGTATGGACTGAGTGTTAATTTCTGACCATCAGAAGACCTGTATATAATCATTATCTAGACAGCACTTTGGACCTTAATTCTACACAGACATGATTTTTATCAATGTAAGTATGGGAACCAACTAATATCAGACAGCAGGTAAACTCTGACCTTTGACCCCTACCTGAACATAATAGGTTCCCCTGTCCTGAGCATATAGCATGAGGAAGCAGAAGTCCAGATTCTGCTTAGCTCGCCATCTATGAAGAGACAAGGCGTTAACACAATGTTAATGTCTTTTCAGTACGAAAGTTGTATTTACCAACTCATGTTCATTTTCTTGAAAATCTTATTTATATACTGAATACACTAATTTCCTCTCCCTTTTCAAGTGAAGGTGATGTGATTCAATGTAAATGATCCCATCACAGCAGAAACCAATACAAATATGACATTAATGGTGTAAAGATATATCAAAGTTAACAGAACCAGCAATTATATAATTTCAAATAAATAGTGACAGAAATGGTAAATATACTTGACTCTGTCCTTGGAGTCTCCAAAGGTCTCTGTTAGGCTGTCGAAGTCGGGGTAGTAATACTGTGAAGGAGCGATGACCTCCAGTAATCCTGATTGCACATCCTTGGGAAAACTATATATAAAGAGATGATTAACTACAGAACCATATTCTCGATGAACAGACATCATCTGAAAAATATAAATGAGGTACACAGAGTGCTTTACATCATATGCGGAATAATTGAAAATAACTTTCAACACAGTTTGTACATGGTCTACTGGACTGTTGCTTTGGAATGGTAAATACACAGTTAAGTATACATTCCTTAAAAACAAGATCTTTTAAAATTATTTAAAAAAAATTTGGATCTGTCTCGTGCCTTGTATTTTATTTAAACTCAACTTTATGCAATACACAGCTTTGATTTGTATACTTGCATGAAATTGCATGACATGGGGCTAGTAGCATCTCTTTGGCTTTGGCTGTCAGACAGGGTAAAGCAGGTTTATTTGTAAACCACCTACACAGTATAAAATTATTAAATTATGGGTCCAAGACAGTGTGTAAATAATTTTAGCTTGTGAAATTATAAGACATTACTTCACTGAGTGCAAAATCATTTCAGTTTAGTGAATTATACAAAGATTTACAGAAAAAAGGCTGACCTTTAAGTAAATCTGTGCACAAGGGATTGAACATTGATATTTCACAAATTACTGAAAACACAGCACACATTTGTGACTGGACGCTTGGAGAGTGCATACTTCCGCCTATCTCACCATGTGTCAGAAAAATTCCCAGATCCACTGCAAAATTTAATGGATTCTTCCTTTCAATTCAAAGCAAGAATGCTATGTGAATATAAATACCATTTGTCAGTTTTTGTTTAACTACCACTTATGCTCGATGTAATATTTCACAAATTATTATCATTCTGAAAAGCTTAAAGATGTTTTCTGTAAACAATCTAAGATAAACAGCCATAGATTACTATGCAGGCTAGACTATTTTTAATACCTTGTCATCCCTACTGTAAAATAGTTCAGTGTTTTCTATGCTGTGGAATATGTGAATGCTAACAAAAACGCATTTTCATTTCAATAACCAGTCTCTTTCCAAGGGGCCAAAAGCCTTAAGATGCTGGCAATGTTGCATATACTTCCCAATCTCTTGTTTCCTTTTACCTCTTTACTATCACTAATAAAATGTCCTTAACAATGTATTTTAAAAATGACAAAAAGCCCTTCATCTTTACTACTTCTCATTACAACCCTTACTAAAATAAACACCACTCTCCTTTACCTAAGATATAATACTTTTGTTAACAACTCAATCAGCTCCACCTGCCTTATAAGCATGTATATATACAAACTCTACTATAGTCATTATTACAAGGTGGAAGTACAATGGTCTGTTGTCAGAAGCTATAATAACAGGGTCAAGATTTATGTTTTTGGTTAGACGTTACACATAGACTCTGCTGGAGCTTTGGTTGGGGATTTTCACATATACTTATAAATATATGAAACTCAGAGTGAGCAGGGGGAAAAGCATGAGGGGAGGCCTCACCCAGGTGTTACTTTGTGATATAGGCACTGGGCTGATGGTATTCTTTTACTTGATCAGACCTTGTTTTATGCAATGTCGTTACAACTGCTGTCACTATTCACTGACATTAGAGGACATTAAACCAATGTGAACAACAGTGATAGTAGTAGAACTGCCTCATTGGAAGCAATCTAAACACACTCACTTCTTTCTGATGTTCTCTGCTACGCTGCCCACATAGTTTGAGTCCATCTGACATGGGAGGATAAAAAAAAATGTCATTGATATTTTTATGATGTCGCTAATTAATTCAAAAAAATCCTTGAGTACTTTTGCAACAGTGAACAGATTTTGGAGGTCTTATGGGGTGAGACACCTTCATTGTGCTCATCACCCTAAGGCAAGTGCCATTCAAGTTTCATTTGATATTTGGTTGATGTAGCAACCTATCATTTCAACTTATTGTGTAGTATCATGTGTTCCGTTTCATTTTTCCCTGACTGCCAGTGGCAATAAACAAAGACACACACACACACACACACACACACACACACACACACACACACACACACACACACACACACACACACACACACACACTAGGCCATGGAGTCACAATTGTGTGGTTGTGTGTGTGAGCATTTGTGTGACCTCAGCAACAAAGACAATGATGAGAAGATCTTGGCGCTGCGAGGAAGTCAGGCTGTAGAGTAGAGAGTTGAGTGTATTGAACAGGTAACTCTGTTTATCACGCTTCACTGTAGGAATGCCCAGCACCATGGACACTGGGAGTAGACAGAGACACCCATGTATACAGGTAAGGAGAGAGAAAACAGAGCAACAATGATCAACACTCCTGTCATAGCTTCTCTGCATTGGCTCTTTGTTAAATTCAGAATAGAATTCAAAATATCTCTCTCTCTCAACTGTAAATTCTTATCTGACAGAACTCTCTCTCTTTCCATCTAGACAGCAGCATTCTACTTGGTCTTCATGTGACGGCATCATGAAATTACTTTTATGTAACATGTTCAAATAATTTTCAGATAAGGTTTTGAGAGACGCTGACTGCAAAGAGCCTCAGTAAAGGTGTGTCTTTTTATGGGTGTATTTTTGTGTTTATGTGTGACTGCTCCATACCTCCATAGCGTCCCCGACCCAGGACTATGTTAGGAATAAGGCTGTCTGAATGTTGTTTGAGGTGAGGCAAGTAGAGGTAAATGTTGGGCTGGAGGAACATCTGTCGAGCAGGAGTGCCTCTCTGCATTACTGTTTTTGGAGGAAACAGAAGAAGTATTTTGTCAGTACAAAAGCTAGTACTCAGCAGTCAAACAGGAGTAACTTTTTACTATGTTAAACTTTTAAACTAATTATGAAACTCCTTGAATAAAATAAAATTATAAAGATTGATTATCTTTATTAGTGGCAAATACAGAATTTAGACACCTTGAGTAAATGGATCATGCATTGTTACTTTTATCTTGTCTTGAGAAGTCCTGTGTCTAAATCTAGTTTTAAGAACTTATCATTTTTAGGATATGTTGGGATGAAGTGTTAGACACAGCAAAACTTAGAACAGTTCAAAGCTATTCAACACTATTCAACACTAGTTGTAGTGTTGCAAGGCTTTGTCCGATTCAGTCTTTATATTGTATGTTACCAGTGGGGGATTATCATCCCTCACAACAGTATTGTTTTCATCAAGCTTTACAAAAATTCTGGCATTGGTTTCGCAAGGCACATAATTCTTGAAGCAAAATTATCCGTTCACTGTTGGGCAAAGCGAGGCACTTTTGTAGGTACCACTTCTACCCAAAGGAAGCATCCACAGGAATATGACTTTTCACTCAGTTAGGAACAACCCCACTTATCTGTGTCTAACAAGGCCCTGAAACATTAACAATTATCATTTACTGATTTATTAGAGGAGTCAATGTGCTGCACAGAGTTTATAGCTATTGTTAAGTTTTAATTTGTCCCTAATTGGCTTTTGCTACTATAAGATTCATCTTGATGCCAACATCATCAGCCACTTCAGCCAGAAGATGTCATTCGAGACCAGGGGTGCGTTTGAATAGTCCATTTTGCTTTCGAAGGCTCCAAACTGAGTGAAATGATCTGGAACTATTTCAGTGGCCGCCTTAGTAAGACCTGTTTGAATTTTCTAAATGATAAGGAAAATAGATTCAATGCTTCCTTTCTTATCTCTTTTACAATTGATGGTTAAATGTTTCCTCGATAGATATAAAATAACGATAGACTCAGCCAATCACAGATAGACAATATATTCGTCCATTGCTAAATCCTAGTACTGGATAGCATGCCACTTATCCTTGGTGTTGTTGGTTTTGAGATCTCTCTCCAGTCTGATGCCTCTTATTGGCCTCTTATTGGCCAGCCTTGTATGCTTCCTTGCCACCTGACAAAAAGGAGCTATTTTATGACTCTTGATTCAGCGTCCTCTCTCCATTCATCCAGAGTTTAATGGCTAATGGTTTTATTGTCTTTTTGATCACAACATGATCTATACATTTGCTGATATGATGATGTCACTAATGATATTAAATATCTTCCTCGAGATTGATGTGGATCTCCGGGGGGTCAGGATCTCTCAACATGTACGAGTCTGTGCATACAAAGCAGTTATGTAGAACTACTGTTGCCACTGACACTGGTCAAACCAATTGATGATTGTTTGATTGATGATTATCAGCTGTAGTGAGTGGCTGCAAGAAATGTTTGAATCAACATTGTCTAGAGTGAGAGGGACAGAGAAAGAGATAGACAAAGCAAGATTCTGAATACTATTCTAAATTTTACATGAAGCCAATGCTGAGAAGCTAAGACAGTAATAGCACTGATCACTGTTGTGTCTCTACTACCAGTGTCCATGGTGCGGGATATTCCTACAGTGAAGTGTGATAAACAGAGTTACCTGGCTAACACACTCAAGGTTACACGCTAAGTGTTCTACAAAGTTTTTATCTTTAGCTACTGTGTGTACTGAGTGATAAAAGGACAGATTAATAGGCACACCTGTCAGACAAAAGGAGAGCAGGAGGAGCTAAATGCAGGAGCCACACATTCAGGTGAAAAAACTAAGTGTCCTTTATTGTAGGCAAAACACGAGGAAAAGGAACCTAAGACAAAAAAACAGCATTCCAAAAAACGAAGATCAAAACTCAACATGCAAGGAAACACTAGGGACGACAAACTGACAAGAGAAAGAGGAAGGGAAGCACAGAGACTTATACACACAAGGGAGGCAAGAATGATAGAACACAGGTGAAATGCATTAGGAAGGTGCAGACGATCACAAGGGCGATCACGACAACAGCATGTTCACAACAATGGGCCTCATTCACTACGACGGATAAGACGACTGAATCTCCAGTTCAGAGTTCTGTGTACTGAGTAAAGCTTCACTGAACTTTGAGGTGAACAGCTTTCTGTGTCCCACAGCCAGTTTTTACTTGCTGCAGCTCAACATACTGTTGGTTATTGTTGAGTTAAAACTCAGAACAGAAGGCAGAAATAAGAATCAAAAATCGTCTTTAAACCTGATTAACGTAGCGCAGAAGAACCAGCTGGAACCTAAGTTTCACTTTGGGTTGCCGTTCCCGGCGGAGCTATAAGATGAAGAGAGAGAAAAAAAAAAAAATCCCTGCTTCATTAAGAAAAAGTGAAAAAACCTGTTTGGACACTTGGCGTCTCAGCAGGTAGACAAAGGCAAGACGGCATTCACCTCGCGGCTTAACCACAGACGCTACTGGTATGAAAAAAAGAAAATGGACTGATTTAATTTGATTATGATATTGGAAGTGTGGTGTGGTAGTAATTTAAGTTAATGAAAATGATATAAGTTAACTCACCTTGATTACAAGTGAATATTTTTGTTTAGAGTATCAAGTTTGGTTTCTATTTTGTATGTACAGGTAAATGGATATTCTGTTATTATATATTGTGAATATTTTGTATTTGTGTCTTTAAAGGTTATCAACCTGAAAAAAAAACTCTGATTAACCCTGAAAGACAAAACTTTGAAAATTCGACAATCAATATCAAACCTCCATTGTGCACAGAAGTGGATTTAAAATCAAAAGGGAGGAGAAGAAAAGTGAGTTGTCCCGTGCATCCTTTAAAGTTAACCAGGCCGTTTTCAAGTTTGGGCAGGAGGTGAACAAAAAACTTGGAGAACTTGACAGTTACTTTTACAGTTTAAGAAAGAAATACTGCTACCAGCTTTACCACATGCAAAGTAAATAGTCCATTGCTACAGGTGGCCCTGAGAGCTCAACGCACTGCAACTTAAGAAAACACATGCAAGTGGACAAAACACAAGCAAAGTAAGAAAGCATCTTCATCAATTTCACAACACAACACAACACTTTACAGAAACGCGCAGCAAATACAGGAACTTGCAGCAAATACAGAAAACGACAATGGAAGTGTTTCCAGAGGACACCTAAAAGTGATGGACACGTCCGCTTGTTGTTGCTGCCGCAGTTTGGAGTTGTTAAAGTCGGTGTCCGTCAGTGATCTTGGAAAATTTGCTAAACTGTAAACGTTTTGGGTTTATTTTAATAAATAATAAACTTTATTACTGCAGATGTCTACTGTTAACCCTCTGAGACCCACTGGGCTTTATATGATATCAAATATCATGTTGTCTTTAGAGCGTCATGACTCCTCAATGGTCTGAGCTAGAGACGTGCCGTTTTCTCCTGTTAAACTGAATAAACAGCGCTAACAAGCAAGCCCCTGTTCGTGAGGCAATGTATTGTCCATACTGTGCAGGGACAATACAAATATTTACTATCAAAAGAGCAATTATGCCCCCTCTTCCGAGCTCTGATCTCACTGTGCGTCTCTCCGAGCGAGTGAGCGGGGGCGGAGCCCCAGGGCCAGTGTGTGTGTGCGCTATTTGGGAGCACACACACGCCCGCTCCTGGTATTTCATGATGGCCTGATACGATGATGATTTAAAAAATGAACGTGACGTTCATCGTTACGTTCACGTTAATCATATGAAAACTGATTCGTTAAGTTCACCGTTCGCGAAAAATATGCACAACACTGTACAGGGAGCCACTGCAAAGGGGCTGAAGAGCCGCATGCAGCCCCAGCGCCGCGGGTTGCAGACCCCTGTGTGGAACCGAATTTGTTTGATGTATTGGACGTTTTTGTGTCTCCTGTGGCAGCAGTGTCCATCACTTTTAGCTGTCCTCTGGCAACACTTCCGTTGTCATTTTCTGTATTTGCTGCGCATTTCTGTATTTGCAGCGCGTTTCTGTATTTGCTGTGCATTTCTGTATTTGCAGTGCGTTTCTGTGTTGTGTTGTGAAATTGATGAAGATGTTTTCTTACTTTGCTTGTGTTTTGTCCACTTGCATGTGTTTTCTTCAGTTGCAGTGCGTTGAGCTCTCAGGGCCACCGTACATTGCAGATAAAATGAAATCTATGGCGATGAGATTAAGTCAAAAAGATTTTTTTTCCATCCAGCCATGCATCTACCTGTGAAGATTGTGGAGATTAGGATGGTGTTGGTGGTGTTGCTGGTGGGGTGGGTGTTATTGGCAGCTTTGGACACATTCCTCAGCTGCTCCAGGATGCTGCTGAGATTCCTGCTGACCTGCCCTCCCAACTCCTCAGCCACCAACAGACGCTCATACAGGTTCTGTAGGTCTGGCAGCTTGATTGAACCTGGAGACAGAGAAAAAAACGTTTTGTTGAAACTATAAAACACAATTCTCAAAAAAATAAAGGGAACACATAAATCATACATCAGATCTTGATGAACGAATTATTCAAGTTAAAAATCTTTACTGATGTTCTATAATTTGTTGAAAACAAATTGATGTAACAACAGTCTATGGAAGCCAAAATCATCAACCCATTGAGGGCTGGATTCAAAGTCATACCGAAAATCAAAGAAAAAAACTGAAACCACAGGGTGATCCAACTTGCATGACTTTCATCACAGCAACTCATAATGTTACTCAGTAGTGTGTATGGCCCCTACGTGCCTGTATGCACACCCAACAATGTGTGGGCATGCTCCTGATGAGTTGGTGAAAGGTGTCTGGGGGATCTCGTCCCAGACCCGGATCAGGGCATCTGTGAGCTCCTGCACAGTCTGTGGCGGTACTTGGCGGCACCGGATGCACCGATACATAATGTCCCATAGGTTCTCAATTGGATTTGGGTCAATGGCATCAACGCCTTCATCAAGGAACTGCCTACACACTCTGGCCACATGAGGCCGGGCATTGTCCTGCTCTTGGAGGAACCCAGGGCCCACTGCAGCAGCGTAAGGTCTGACAATTGCTCTGAGGATTTCATCACGGTACGTAACAGCAGTCAAGGTACAGTTGGCTATGACATTGAGGTCTGTGCGACCCTCCAAGGATATGCCTCCCCAGACCATCACTGACTCACTTCCAAACCGGTCATGCTGGATAATGTTACAGGCAGCATAACGTTCACCACAGCTTCACCAGACTCTTTCACGTCTGTCACATGTGCTCAGTGTGAACCGGCTCTCCTCTGTGAAGAGAACGGGGCGCCAATAGTGGGCCTGCCAATTCTGGTGTTCTCTGGCAAATGCCAATCGAGCTGCACGGTGCTAGGCTGTGAGCACAGGTCCCACTAGAGGACGTTGGGCCCTTATGCCACCCTCATGGAGTCTGTTTCTGACCGTTTAGTCAGAAACATGCACACCTGTAGCCTGCTGGAGATCATTTTGAGGGGCTCTGGCAGTGCTCCTCCTGTTCCTCCTCGCACAAAGGAGTAGATACCGGTCCAGCTACTGGGTTGATGCCCTTCTACGGCCCTGTCCAGCTCTCCTTGTGTAACTTCTGGTCTCCTGGTATCTCCTCCATACTCTTGAGATTGTGCTGGGAGACACAGCAAACCTTGTGACCGCACATATGGACGTGCCGTCCTGGAGGAGCTGGACTACCTGTGCAACCTGATCGGGCTGCAGATACCGCCTCATGCTACCAGTATGCTAGTACACTAGCAGAAAACAAAACTAAAGAAGAATTCGTCAGGAAGAATAAAGAGAGAGCTGCTGTCTGTGGCCAACACATGCAAAACCATTTCCTTTTTGGGGGTTGTCTTGATATTGCTTCTCCATTGCAACTAATGCCACTTTTATTTGCACCAAAGCAGGTGAAACTGATTCATTATCACTTGTGCTTCCTAAATGGACAGATTGAAGTTTAACTGACTTGGTGTTATACTGTGATGATTAAGTGTTCTCGTTATTTTTTTGAGCAGTGTAGTGTTGCTGAGGTAGAAGCCTAGAGAAGTGTAAAAAACTCCAAGCATCATCTCAAATTTGCTGGTTTTCAGATCCAAACTATCCTACCTCAGCTGATTTAGTTTTATTACACTTCAACTTTCATCAGCACCTAAACATCAAAATAAATGTCTCATCTCTTAAATTTGAACTACTTTCAGTCCTTACGTACATGTCAAGTGACATTTGTATCGATAAACAATAGACAAACAAATTAACTACTTACATTTTTAAACTAGAAATTTTAAATCGCCTACAATGATGTCATTTCAACCATTTACAACTGCGTTTAGCTCGTACACATTGATTCTCCAGATGACACTTTCAACTTTTTTAGTTGCTTCAATTTACACTACCACGCAGAATATTTGACATAGAAAAAAATCCTTCCTCCCAAGTTATATTACATTACTTTTCACATATATTTTGTGGCATTAACTCACAGGCATTAGAATATATTTGAGGACTGTTGAGTAGACTTTATTGAACTCTTCAAACTGTTTTTTTTGTAGTGTTTTTTTATCCATTGGTATCTGTTGTGCTAAAAGATCCAACCCTTCTGATTTTATTCTGCTTTTCCAGTTGAGAAGTATTGTTTTCTTGGGGATGGATAGGCCTACTAGTAGGACTTAACCTGCATCGTGATCAGCTGATTGTGGGCGTTCCTACATATCCAATCAGGTGTGGCGCGGTCTCTTTCAGCCAATCATTCAGCAGCTGTCAAACTTTAAAAATCCCTTCTCCTCTCTTCTGCAGTCAGCTGTCATTCAGTGACTCGCATAACGCAAGCTTTCGCTCACCTTATTTCACATCGGTTTCATCTCGATGTCGGACTCTGACAATGATTATCCCCAAGAGGTTCGGACCCAGTTCAACAAGCGACTTGTGCCAAAGCCCCTCCCGAAGACAAGTATCACATCGTACTTCTTAACACTCCTGCAACCACTTTAGCTTTAGATAATATTCTGACGACCACTCTGCAGTCCCCGGTCCTCACTGTGCAGAACATTGACACTCGTCTAAAACCCTCAAACGCCGCAGCCGCGCTTATTGCTCAGCGAACATCAGCGCGCGCCTCCCCGATGCAACCAGGCATAGGTCACTCAGCGGCCCAGCTCCGGCTGAATGTGGCCACACACACCTCAGTGATATTCCGCACAGCTCAAATCAGAGTATTACAAGGCAAAAAACATATTCCAGTCAGCCTCATTTCGCCATCCCAGAGTGCGATAAAGCGCCAATACGGCGAATTAATCTCTGCCGCACTCAGAGAGTGCGTTCCGCGTCCAAACAGAGACCGTAGATCGGCAGTTCCTCGTGCTTCAGCATTAACCACAACACAATTTGCTTCGTCTACCCCGGGAGAGTCAACAACTCGACGCTATCTGTCGTATTCAGCGATCTAATCTGAGACATGGAAGCAACGTATTCTTTCAGAATCACAAAACCGCGCCGTGTATAAAGCATGCAATACACACCTGAATTGGCCCGAATTACATCTCCCCTAATTGAGTACGCGTACGCGTGCACGTGATGGCTGTCTCGCATATCCTGAGTCCATTTGGAGCGTCAGTTGTGCACGTCCTCAGAAATTAACGCTACGCGAACGCCAGATGCAATATGCACTTGAACGGCAGGGGTAGTGTAGCAGAAGGTGGGGAAGCTCACTTTGTGTGTCTTGTGGTGTAAGATCAGTGGGCCAATCCGGCGGAGCAAATAATCAAAACGTCCTGGCGGACATTATAAAATACTGGGTGTGAATCTCCATCAATTGTCGCATCGGTGAACGATAGAAACATACTCGCTTGTCACGGCGTACTTGATTGATGGGCCTTACAGACCATCTACGTGGCGCCGCTGTCTCTTTTCTGCTGTAATCTTAAAATTAACAAAACAGTAATCTCCTAGAGCGTCACATGCTTATTGTTTACGTCATGCAATTCCAGAAGTCCTACTCGGTCTGATTTCTCCGGTGTGCCCTCCAGTGGTATCCTCCGGTAACACGCGTAGTACGTCGGCAAGTATGCGAACAACATTTCAAGTGTCATATTGATCCCCCTCATGTCCTCAGCGCACCGACAGGCGTCAGGCGCATCATTCAACAAGTTTACAATTTGAAATCAACGAACTTGGAAGTTCGTACATTCCAACAGCTAGTTCTTAACAGCCACAAGACTCTCATCTCGGTCAGTCTCTCCAGGCGCTCGATCCCATCCCGGATCCTACATATTCAGGAGACAAGCGATGATTTCCTACCTCTCTGCCGGCCCTGTATCTCTCTCTAACTACGAGGCATAATCAGACCTAGGCGGTCGACAAAGCAAATAAATGAATAAGCTCGCAGGCCAAGGTGCTTGGCTTCCTAAAGCAGACATAACTGACAATTTCATAATATATCCTCTGGCGACGGTGGGAATTATGCGCCTGACTTCAGGTGCAGAGCACCAAAGAGCTGCCAAATTCTCAACCAATTTCTGCGATGGTTGCTAGGGTTACCTGTTTAACGGGTAAATACATGAATCTATGTCGCTCCGCTCATTTTAACACTGTGAGCGTCACGTCTCGTGTTGTACTGAGCACAAAATGTTGAGTCTTTTTTTTTCATGATGTTAAATGCAGATTCATAAACTCTGGAGCGAATTCAAACAACATTAGGTTACTTCATGTTCTGATCAGGTCCTGATAACTAGTGATGAGTGTTTATTATAAAACACAGTGTACCAACACCAGCAGAGGACATGGCTCCCCAAATCATCACTGACTGTGGAAACTTCCCACTGGACTTCAAGCAACTTGGATTCTGTGCCTCTCTACTCTTCCTCCAGACTCTGGGACCTTGATTTCCAAATGAAATGCAAAATTTACTTTCATCTGAAAAGAGGACTTTGGACCACTGAGCAACAGTCCAGTCCTTTTTCTCCTTAGCCCAGGTAACACGCTTCTGATGTTGTCTCTGGTTCAGGAGTGGCTTGACACGAGGAGTGGCTTGACACGAGGAATCTGACAGTTGTAGCCCATGTCCTGGATACGTCTGTGCGTGGTGGCTCTTGATGCACTGACTCCAGCCTCAGTCCACTCCTTGTGAATCTCCCCCAAATTCTTGAATGGCCGTTGCTTCACAATCCTCTCAAGGCTGCGGTTATCCCTGTTGCGTGTGCACCTTTTTCTACCACACTTTTTCCTTCCACTCAACTTTCTATGAATATGCTTGGATACAGCACTGTGTGAACAGCCAGCGTCTTTAGCAATGACCTTTTGTGGCTTACCCTCCTTGTGTCTTCTGGACAACTGTCAAGTCAGCAGTCTTCCCCATGATTGTGTAGCCTACTGAAGCAGCCTTAGAGACCATTTAAAGGCTCAGGAAACCTTTGCAGGTGTTTTGAGTTAATTAGCTGATTAGAGTGGGCCATTGTGAGTCTACAATATTGAACTTTTTCACAATATTCAAATTTTCTGAGATACTGAATTTTGGGTTTTCATTAGGTGTAAGCCATAATCATCAAAATTAAAAGAAATAAACATTTGAAATATTTCACTCTGTGTGTAATGAATCTATATAATATGAGTGTCACTTTTTGAATTATCGAAATAAACGAACTTTTCTGTGTGTGTGTGTGTGTGTGTGTGTGTGTGTGTGTGTGTGTGTGTGTGTGTGTGTGTGTGAGAAATAATTATTGTCTGATCAGTAGCCTGTTGAAGCAATAGTTTTGAATACTGAAGCAGGTGCTACAAATAAAATAAAAAAGGTATTATCTGAGTTACTCTGAACAGGGTGTGTTATCAGAGACTGAGTTTAATAACTTTTGAGTGACTCCAATTTGGACGGTTTTTTGTGTGAAACATGGGTAAAAAGCAACAACCACATCAATATAACTGATGTTGCTATAAATGTTATAGAAAAGACAGGCTGAAAAGATTGGAAGTGAATATTTTTAAATACCCAGGTGTCATTTTAGATTCTAAACTAAAGTTTGAGCATGAGGAAAATGTCCACGACAATCAGAACAAACCTGAATTGTTTTCGTTTGATAAGGCCATGCATAACTGTCGAAGCTTCTCAAATGTATGTGTACCCTATGATTTTTCACTCCCAAACCATATAGCTAATGCACCAGAGACCAACCAAATGTCAGTTGTCAAATTCTTAATTAATATATTTTGATTTGGACACTTTTAACGCTTCAGGAAAACCTGACGTCATCAGTGAGGCTATTTAAAAAATATATTGGTAATAGCTCCAACCGTTGAAATTATTGATTCCTGTGGTGAAGGTATTGTAATGTTAGATGAGGTCTCCAAAGCTGCAATGCCACAATTTCATGCCCATCTAAGACCACGTGTCTCAGGCCAAAAGAAGCATCAGAGCTCCATATAGTCTTCCGACTCTTCAATCCACAAATTGGCAGCATGAGGTTCCATCAGTGGAATTCGTGGCTGAGCTTCAACGCATTTAACCTTTAACATGCTTCACGTACAGCAGTGGTCGCCAAGCCGTCGATCGCGATCTACCGGTCGATCTCCCAGTCTTCACTGTCGATCCCCGAACTCTCTGGACTCACTGGCTGTCGTCGCGCCGCAGATCAGCTGTGTGTCGGTTGTCTGTTTTTCACACGCGCTGTGTGTCCGCTACTGGCGGCGGAGTTACAGGTTTATCTCCTGCATTTCCTTCAAGAACAAGTTGGTTTATGCAGCCGACAGGTACACTGGTGACTTACCTTCATCACGGTGGATCGATTTAATCCAAGTAAACGACACAAAACAGACGAAAGCCAGCAGACATATAAACCTCAGGGAGGAAACCCTCATCTCCTCTCTCACTGACAGTCCCTCCGTTTTACTGCGGCGTTTTGTGAGCAGGTGATGTGCGCAGGTAGAGGTGTCGTTAGAGCAGTGATTCTCAAACCTTTTCTGTCATGCCCCACTTTGGAGCTCGAATAGTTTTCATGCCCCACCCGCTCCCCTGCCCCAACAAAATTAATTAAATTATAATCATTTTGTTACAACGATGATAAAGCTCAACCAAAAAGAACACATGCATGTGACTGGGGTGTAATGTTTCTAAGTGTCTTCTTAATTTGTTGGGTCTCATACTGTCAGCTGCCAGAGTTGTCAGATCTAAAATACACACTGGTCTCTCCTCATGTCCTCCTTCATTCACTGTGAACCCAAGAGCAAGACAGGCTTCATCGTACTTTCTTTTCAACTTGGTTTTTGAACACTGTGTCTTGTTTGTCACTGACCGGCTGCTTCACGGGAACGAGCTCTGATCTCACTGTGTGTCTCTCTGAGCGAATGAGTGGGGGCGGGGGGGGGCGGAGCCCCGGGGCCTGTGTGTGTGCGCTGTCTGGGGGCGCACACACGTTCGCCCGCTCCTGGTATTTCATGCTGGCCTGATACGATGATGATTTAACAAATTAACGTGAACGTGAGTTTACTGTTCGCGAAAAATATGCGCGACATGCACAACACTCTACAGGAGCCGCTGCAGAGCCGCTGCAGAGCCGCTGCAGAGCCGCGGGTGGCCGACCCCTGGCTACGGCGAAAGAACGATTTGTTTACTGTTCCGCCGTTAGAGAAATGCGGACGTCAAAACATTAGTTCCGCCTCACATTCCCCCTCCCGGTCGCGCCCCACCTGTTATGCCTCTGCGCCACACAGTTTGAGAATCACTGGGTTAGAGGAAGGGAACTGCAGACTGACAGCGGAGACTCCACCTCACACTAAACATACCTGTTCTTCAACTTTGTCACTCTTATTTAATGACGGATCATCTAACCCTAACCCTGCACCGTCATTCTGACATCAGCAAAACCTGCTGGTTCAAGGAGAAAACTGCTGTCTTGTCCCCTCGCCAGTCACCATTAAACGCTGATTTGATTCCATGAGCACTTTCGTTTTACACTTTACGCTGGAGCACCTACCCCTTTGCCCATGATGCACAAATGTGCCCTTTTGTCAGAAGCATATTTTCCTTTTTAAAAAAATGTTTTATTTCCTTTTTTGTGAAATCATGCCCATGGCCCTTCACGATGAACATTTAACAATTAATAATAACTTAGCTATAAATAAAATGACCTGGCTGCCGCCAGTCACATGAGTTTTCACCTGAGCTCCTCCTGACGTGCCCTCTTCCCGTCTTGCGCAGCTGCGACCTCGCGCGGACACTGCAGACGCCCAGCGCCGTCTGAGACAGCGGGAGGGCAAGCTTCAACGCCGTTAAATGGGGTTTGCAGCAGTGTGCACATTATTTGGTGTATTTCTACATGAACGCAGTGAGCAATGAACATGCATGGTTGTGGTTGATATCGCTGTGTTCACTGCGCAGCCTGTACAAGTTACGTTAGGCGACATCTGCCAGTTAACCACTGTGCTGCTGCTGCCTGAGGAAAACACGTATGATGGCTGTTTTGTTTCTGTATGTGTTTCTTTTGTACTTCTGTCCACAGGTTTAAAGAAGGTTACGGGGATTTCCCCAGGTTTGTGGAGGGCTAAGGTGCTGCTGTGTGTGTGTGTGTGTGTGTGTGTGTGTGTGTGTGTGTGTGTGTGTGTGTGACATACAATATTATAAGTCTTATAGTGAATGGATTTGAACTGTGATTTTCTCATCCTCCCAATTATCAATACTTGTTTTTTATTTATTTAATTATCATCAAAAATATAAAAAAATTATGAATTCAGAATAGGATTAGATTTGTAATATGACAAAATATTATAGTAGAGTCTGCTGTTGCTTCTGCCCAGAATAATTTAGGTTTAAGTCACTGAAATTGGAATTTGATGTTGAGGTTCTATCTTTAGTAATTGTTGTTTTATAACTGAGACCTTGAACCTCCACATGAATAATTTGAGTTTTAAACTGCAATCTTTGTGGATTTGGAGCCTTGACCTCTTTATAAGATAAGGTAAGAAGTCCTTTATTAGTCCCGCAATGGGGAAATTTGCAATGTTACAGCAGCAGAAGACAACACATAAGAAGCATGCAGTACTTGGGTGAAAGAGTATAAAGAAATAGAAATATACAACATTATATAGAAAAAATATATAAATGTGATTAAACCGGTATATACAGTGTAAAGAAATATATAATGTTTCAGAATATGTACAGTACAGTAAATGGATTGCACATAACGGTTTATATTGCACAGAATTTTTTACAAATTAGTATAGTATAGTGAATATTGCACAGTTGAGAATATTAAAGTGCAGTCCATAATGGTGGTGCATGTAGTTTTACTTGGAGCAGAGCTGGTTGTAAAGTCTCACTGCTACAGGAAGGAACGACCTGCGATACCTCTCCTTCAGACACTTAGGGTGGATCAGTCTGTTGCTGAAGGAGCTGCCCAGTGCTGTGATGGTGTCCTGCAGGGGGTGGGACTGGTTGTCCATGAGAGAAGACAGCTTCGGCATCATCCTCCTCTGTCCCACCCCCTCCACTGGGTCAAGCGGGTCCCAGGACCGAGCTGGCCCTCCTAATCAGTCGGTCCAGTCTCTTCCTGTTGAAATGCTGCTGCCCCAGCAAACTATTCCAAAGAAGATGGCAGATGCCACCACAGAGTCATAAAAAGTCTTCAGGAGCGCCCTCTGCACTCCAAAGGACCTCAGTCCCCTGAGCAGATACAGTCTGCTCTGGCCCTTCTTGAAGAGTGCACTGGCATGATTGGTCCAGTCCAGTTTATTGTTCAGGTGAACACCCAGGTACCTATATGAGGTCACTGACTGGATGTTCACTGGAATCGAGGGAGAGTGTCTGCGCCTGCGGAAATCCACCACCAGTTCTTTGGTTTTCACTGCATTGCTCTGGAGTCAGTTACGCTGGCACCAATCCACAAAGTCCTGCGTCCATCCTCTGTATTCCCCGTCGTCCTCGTCAGTGATGAGGCCGACAATCGCAGAGTCATCAGAGAACTTCTGCAGGTGACAGGAGGGTGAGTTCTAGGTGAAGTCTGCAGTGTAGAGGGTGAAGAGGAACGGAGCCAGGACCGTCCCCTGAGGGGCCCCCGTACTGCAGACAGCCGTGTCCGACACACAGTCCCGGATCCTCACATACTGGGGTCTGTTGGTCAGCTAGTCCAATATCCAGGATGTGAGGTGCAGATCCACTGCAGCGTGCTCCAGTCTGTCCCTCAGAAGTGCCGGTTGAATGGTGTTGAAAGCACTGGAGAAATCAAATAACATGACCCTCACAGTGCTTCCAGGCTTCTCCAGATGAGAAAGAGCTCTGTGTTGTGGATAGATGACGGCGTCATCCACCCCGATGCCAGGCTTATAGGCGAACTGCAGCGAGTCCATCGATGGTCCCACCAGGGGGCGGAGGTGTTTTAGGATGAGCCGCTCCAGGGTGTTCATCAGGTGGGATGTTAGTGCCACCGGCCTGTAGTTGCTGAGGTCTTTTGGGTGCGGAGAATTCCCACAGTATAGTATAGTGGGGTCTCATGCTAACACCTTAATGTCCCGACAGCAGTGCTGTTCTTTAATAGTGATGTGCCAGAGTTACACCATCTATCATTCACAAACACTGCCAGCCCTCCTCCGTTCCTCTTACCGCTCTCATCTGTCCTGTCCACTCATATCAGTTGGAATCTGTCCAGCGCGGCGACTGTCTGGTGTTGTTGTGGTTAGCCATGTCTCCGTAAACAGCATGATGCTACACCGCCGGTAATTCCTCTCATGCCGGGTCAATGCCACTAACTTGTCCATCTTATTGGGAAGAGATCTAACATTCCCCATGACGATGGACGGGAGCACGGGTCTGTAGCGTCTCTTCCTCGCACGGCGCTGGGCTCTGGCACGATTCCCCCGTCTCCTTCTCCGTAGCTCGCGGGGGGCATCGGGTCTCTCCTCGGGCAGCACCGCGGTGTTACAGAGCGCTCACAGCTGAGGGCCATGGCTCCACACAGGATCTCCGGACACGGTCGAAAGTGCGAAAAACAGGAGAAAGAACAAACCAGAGCTCCTCCGGTGGTTTACCACTATCTGATGACCAGTCACTAACTGATCAGCTTCCTCACAACAACGTCATTGTCAGTAACATTATCATACAGCACACTAGACTTTTGTTCCACAGATATTCAATCATCACTTACCCACAATCTCAGAGATACTGAATCCCAAAATAGAATTTATTAGAATTAATAAACGTATTATTTTACTGCGGTAGACGGGAAGAGTTGAAAATAATATATTGTTACAAAATGTTGAGTACAAACTGTTCTACTCCAAATAAAGGTATTTTGTACATAAGCATTGGTCTTCAAAAGCCTTCATCTGTCACATTTTAATGTGGCTATGTGCAGAAGGATCCCATGTGGGCAGGACTTCAGAGAGGCTCATTCTGAAAAGTTAACAGACACACCATGCAGTCCAAAAAGAGCATTTCTGCTGTTGTGGACAACAGCAGGATTGGCCCACATAGTCCCAGACAATCACTTCAATTCACATATGTACAACCCCACCCATGCATCACCCAGCATCCATTGTCCGTTACCCCAAAGTAACCTTTGACCCTCCTGGCATCTGCATTCATGAGGAAGTAGCCTGTTGTCATGGTGACAGACTGAACCATTTAATTTCCATTTACTGGATTGCTAAATGTCATTTGTCTGCAGTTTGGTTGTTTTTTGTGTGTTTAGTAGATAGTGTAAAGTGGGTTTATCTAACCAAGGTTACAACCAGCCTAATAGATGGTAATAAATGGCAATATATTATATAGCAGTACAACAAAAATATTTTTTTTAGTATGTAGGAAGGGGCACATAATGTCTTGTGTACCTCCTTTGATGGTATGATAAGACAGGGGCAGCTGATGTATTTTTAATGACAGTGCTGACTTGCAATCACATTAAAAGTATCAACTTTATGTGTAACCACTCAAAGAGTTTAATTGCATGTGCATTTAACAAAAGCTGTGTAACTCATCTTCCACCTTACACCACAAACCTATCAATTATGTTAGTGGTGTTTGAGTTGGCAGGGATGTGAGCAGTGGTACATCTTGTGGAAAAGGGCAGATCTGAAAGGGATGAAGAAAGGAATAGAGACAGCATAAAGGGAGCAAGGGGGACAGAGAGAGCAGATCATGATACATTTACTATGGAAAAAAATGAATGCCTGCAAATGTGACTCGAACAGAGAAAGATTTGTCACTGGATCTGCCCGTGATCAGAGGACCATATGGTTTTAACAAACACTCTGAATGTGTTAGTCCTTGTACCTTTAGACAAAGAACTGATTAGATTGAAATTAATATACACAATAGTTTGCATCAGCTAATAGGAACAGAAAGAAAATATAGTATTGACACAAATCCGTCTAAAGGATTAAGAAAGATATAAACTAGTTCAACATACATTTTTATTATGCTGTTGTCAATCATTCCAAAAGGTGATCCCACTTTATGTTCTTATGTATTTAATGGGATGTAGTTTAGTTTAGAGTTCAGTAGAGGGATATCATTTGGAATTAGAGAAAGAGGTCATGTTGACCCTAACAGTTGGTGCAATGGCAAAACAAAAGAAAACACAGAGAGAAACAAATCTGTCTTCATTAGTTTTTCTAATCCTCATTCTAAAATGATTTTGAGTAAAATTTTCATGTGATCATTAGAGATTATATACATTAACATGCAGATGTTGCACACATGTTAAGATGTGCACACACCCATTCAACACACTAATCCTCCCAGTGTCAAAGGCAGGATTTCAAGTTCAGAAAATCAAATATTGGAACCAAATGTTTTAATCTTAGAACAAAGGAATAACATACAATAAAAAAAAATATTTTGATGTATATTTAATATTCATTGTGAATGTGGAGCTAACAGAAAAACAATGACACCAATCTTCTTGGGTGAAAGAACTAGGCTATTTCTGCAAACATGGAAGACTTCATTTATCATGGCATTGTGGCAGAGGGTGGTGTAGAGAGTGGGGGCTGGGAAGTGGGGGTTAGGAGCTGGGCTTTGAGGGTAGAAGCAAGAGAAGAGAAAGGACCCATCTGTTCCTCTCATGGCAGATGAAAAGAGAAAGGGTGGAGAACGGACGCACAGGAAAAAGAGGAAGGTAAGCATGGAAACACTTCATTTTAATGTTTAGTATGAATTAAACTTTTAAAATGCTCTAGTATTGTGTCTAGTATATAGTCTTACATTGTTTGCAGTCTATCTGGGCTAAATCTTCTCAATCTTATGTCCCTCAAAGTTAATCTGATGTGTGTGTTGGTGTGAAAGGTTTTAAATACCTGTGCCAAATGGTGACAATGTTGCATATGTCAGGGCTAATATAATCAGAATTACTGTACAGCTTCAAGCAGTGAGGCAGATGCAGTTGGCTGTATATATTATCATATATATTATTAATATTAATATTATTATTAAATATATATCAATGCAACTATATATCTGAGTATATTGAATGACAGTTGAAATATATGGATAACACTTTGAATATATCAATAACCACAGCTTCAGCTGGATTACAGCCAGTAAACTGGTGCAACTCAGCCTTTTAAAGGAATGACCAATAAATCCATCAAGTGTCACCTTATTTCTCCTTTCTGTTATGTAGTAACTAGAGGAAGTTGTCCCTGAACTGGCAGTGTATGACAACTGGTCTGGACCAACATAATAACTTCCACCACTACCCTTCAGAGGTTCTGTACTTATCATACAATGTGTACAATTCTTTAAACAATGTGTTAGAGTTCATGCAAAAAGATGAATCTTCATTTTATATATGAACAAAAACCCAAACAAAACCGTACTACATATACTCACTATTCTCAGAAAGTATGTTTAGCATATTAAACTCAAATAATTCACAAAGTTTGATAGATCTCTTTTGTTTTTCCTCTTTTTGCTGCTTTAATGTCATTACTCTAACACTGTCCTCATTCTCCGTTCATCCTTCCTCCCTTTCATCCTTTATTTTCTGTCCTATGCTTTAACTGAAATCCACTAACTTAATTAAATGAAGCCCCCTCCTACTGACACACATGCTTACATCTACCAGTGTCCTGCACAACAGTTCGCAGCCTCCCCTACATTTTATGGTAATTCCCTTCCATCTTCTGATTGCATCTTGTAGATTGTCTCCCCAGTGGGAATACATTATGAATATTTCCCGTAAACTTTCACTGACTGCTTTAACACATCCCTGCTATTGTGACACTGAATGTCATGATGTCTTTTTCTGAAACTGCAGAATAAAATGACAGACTATATAGTCATCTGACCTGGAATACTGTTAATCAAACACATAAAGTGATTTATTAAAATTATTAGTGAGTTCTTTCTTTTCTAGTGTTAGTGAATGCATTGCGGATGAAACCCCACTGAAAAGTGTGTCCTCTTCATTTGTGTAAATGAAAGGCAGGTGATAATGACAAATATGGAAAGACCAGAAAGAGGATGTGGGCAGAAATGATGTGCATCCTGCAGCAGGGCCTTACATTGACAATACTGGTTTAAGAACAAATGTTATTTTTATGTATTTTGTCACTTATGTGATGCAGATACTCTGGTGTTTGCTTATTGGACAGAGTTAATTTGGAAGATCAAGAGCTATCTGCTCTTATTCTCTTGTTAGTCTTCTATGTCGCAAACACTTGGGAATGTGAGGGATTGGACAAGTGGACAGTCCCTCAATCAAAGCAGAACCATCTCTACAACAACTGAGCAGTTTCCATCAGCTGATTAGTATTGTTAGATTTGTCTGAGAGCTCTGGAAAAAGCTATTGACTTGGCTTTGTGTGACCAGGGTCCAGGATGAAAAATACTGTATAGAATTATTGAGTATTGTTTTCTGTTTTAATGATTTGTACTTGTTCTAGTGCCATATTTAATTTGTTAAATATGTTGTTTTGTTGCACTGCAGGGATGAAAAGTGGATTAACATTTGCTGAAAGCACAGAAGATTCCTTTTAAATGAATATTTAACCCAAAAACATGTAGCCAAGATGAAGATGTGGATTATTTTCCTTTGCCTGAGCAGCAACTGGATACAAACACCCTTTACTGCTGGTGTAACCCTGACACCCCCATCCGCACAAGTGACTCCTACTGAAGATGAGAACACCCAACTTGTGGTAAAAAAAATTAAAATACATCGACCTGGTGTGGCAGAGGCATGCAAAGTCTGAATTGCATTAGTAATAGTTTATAGACACACACACCTTAAATATGCAATTGTCAACATGGATGGGGAATCTTACAGCAAGATGTATGTATGAAATTGGCTGAATGAGAGGATGTCCTTACCTGAGATGAGCTCAGATGGCATATTGGGCCCTAGCTGCTTTCTGACAACCTGAACCGTTTTAATGTTTGAGACCATGTCCATCCTAATTAAGAGAAAATATCTCCAAATCCCAGTTAGTCCAAAAGGAAAAGAATGAAAATAGTGATCATCATGAGGTAAAACATACTATCCTTACTGATATTAAGCTACTAGCACAGAAAATAGACACAGAGGTGTGAACAAAAGCAAAAACGCTATTATTACAAAAATGGTTATATGTTGAAAAAAAGATTAGAGTGAGAATGGAGCTCAAAGGCAGAGTGTGCAGTAAGTTTAGGCTGCTCAGTGTGCTAGCTGAGTGTGGTAGGTAGACAAGAAAACAAGCAGATGATCCTGGGCACAAAGAACACAAGGTAGACAGGTAGGCAAAGAGGCTGATTCGAAAAAACACAAGCAAAATTAGTTTGAAAGTGATTTGTATGAAAGAGTGATCGGCAATTACTTGCATCTTAAATGTGAAAACACTTCAGTCAAACTCTGAAGGGTATCTAAACCATTACATGCATATGCAATAAGAGGTGACATAGAATAAAACCAGATTTTATTGTTAATATCCAGTTTGAATAATTTGTCAAACAGCACAAGCAGGACGTTTTCTGCTTTCACTTGAAGACAATGGTTTCATTCTTTTTTAGATGGTTAGTCTGTTTGAGGCATAGAGATTGGATCATTGTAGGATTGAAATGAATGAATAACACTCTGTTACTGCGATTATCTGCCCTTGTTTTAGGATTGGTTGGTTAAGTATGGCTACCTTCCACCCTCAGACCCCTCCACTGGACAGCTCCAGGCCTGGACAGCTGTCACTAATGCAGTCAGGATTATGCAGAGGTTTGCCGGCCTCAAAGACACAGGAATTGTGGGTGAGGATTTTAGACAATAGTTGTTAAAAGTAAGTCAAGCTTACTTTTAAGACACATTGATGTTTCTGTTCTGTGTTCTATATGTGCCTTATTGAGTTTGCTCTGATTATGGTGTGCTGTGGTGTTCAGATAAGGAGACAATGGCCTTGATGAACAGTCCACGCTGTTCCATGCCAGACCAAGAGGAACCATCCAAATCACTGGACAACCAAGAGAGGAGAAACAAGAGAAGGAGAAGGACTATTTCCATGTGGACACGCAAGAACATTAACTGGAGGTGGGACAAGAATACCCTCATTATCTTGACTTGATTATGATCTGCTAACCTGGTTCAAACATAAGTATTTTCCATTTTCAACAGATGCGTCTTTGCTTCAGCCATTTTGAATGTGATAATGTCTCTCACTCTCTCTGTCTTTTCATCACACACAAACACACACTCACATTTCTAGGTTGCATTCATATCCCTCCTCCTCCCATCTGTCCCGGGAAACAATTCGCTCACTGGTCTTCTATGCCTTAAGAGTATGGGCAGAACCGACAACTCTGGAGTTCCACGAGGTTAGTGTATCTTAACTAATGCTGTATTAATGAGATAAAGGATAGATTATGCATAGATGCATATCCTATGGGGCCAAAGGCCTGCTAAAGAAATCCATGGCAGAACAACTAGCTGCTGATATTTACGTTTTTTTATATTTATTTGCCTAAATCTAGACATTTTCCATTCTGTTGCCCTTGGTCCCTAGGTGAGTAGTCCACATGCAGCTGACCTGCAGGTAGACTTCCTCCATGGTTACCACGGTGATGGCTATCCCTTCGATGGGGCAGGTGGTGCAGTCGGCCATGCTTTTTTCCCATCAGACCCTACTCGGGCAGGAGGAGTTCATTTGGACGCAGAAGAGGTGTGGGCCTTCAGACAACTAGGTAGAGTGGTGTGAAGAAAGCTTCTGTAGACTTCAGCTGATATAAGATAAGATCCAACTTTATTGATCAACACACCAGGGAAATGCAGTTGTTACAGCAGCAGGCAAGTCAGAATGAGGTAGACAAGAGAATAAGGGGCTCCTACAGTGTCATGTACGGGGTGAGAGGTGTTGTCCATGATGGAATTCAGCTTTGCCAACATCCTCCTCTCAGCCACTTCCTCAGTGGAATCCAGCGGGCAGTCCAAGTCTGAGCTGGCTCTCCTAACCAGTTTGTTTAGTCTTTTTCTGTCTGTGTTGTGTCTGAAGTCTGATGTATATATGTTAAACAGGAAAGGAGAAAGCACTGTTCCCTGTGGGGCTCCTGTGCTGCAAACTACTACATCCGACACACAGTCACGAAGCCTCACATACTGTGGACTGTTGGTGATGTGTTTATGGTCCATGCAGCCAGGTGGCAGTCCACTCCAGCTTATTCCAATGTTTCCCTGAGCAGTGATGGCTGGATTGTCTTGAAAGCACTGGAGAAGTAAAAAAACATGACTCTCACAGTGCTCCTGGTGTTCTCCAGAGGCTCAAGGAATCTGTGCAGGAGGTAGATGACCGCGTCGTCCACACCAAATATGTGAACTGTAGGGGGTCCAGCTCAGTGCTCACCAGTGGGTGTAGGTGCTTGAGTATAATCCTTTCCATGGTCTTCATCGGGTGAGAGGTCAAGTCTACTGGCCTGAAGTGGTTTAGCTCCTTAAGGTGCGCAGTCTGTGGTACCGTGAATCAAATCTGTTGAAAAATAAATTCAGATTATTTGCCTATTCCAGATTCTGGGCCCCTCCCACTGTCCTTGCTGCGACTGGAGATGGTTTTCAGGCCTCTCCACACCTCTCTTGTGTTGTTCTGTTGGAGACGTTCCTCCAACTTGCTCCTGTAGTCATCCTTGTCCTTCCTTAGCTCCCTCTGTACCCTCTTCAGTTCCTCTTTATCCCCTGCTTTAAAAAAAATGCTTCTTCTCTTTCAGCAGGGCCTTTAGTGCTGGGGTCACCCAGGGTTTGTTGTTGGAGAAGCACTGCATCATCCGGGTAGGCACAGTGTTCTACACGCAGAAGTTTATGTAGTCAGTTATGCAGTGGGCTAGACTGTCTATGTCCTCCCTGTTTGATACACATAGCACTTCCCAGTCTGTGGTCTAAAAACAGTCCCTCAGTGCCATGCTGGTCTCCTCAGACCATTTCATCACAAACCTCTTGTTTATTCACCATAGGGATGTAGGCAGGGAGCAGACAAACCAGGTTGTGATTGGAACGGCCCAATGGGGGGAGGGGGGAGGAGTTGTATGCATCCTTGGCGTTTGCATAGAGTAAGTTCAATGTTTTATTGTCCCTGGTGTGGCATTTAACATACTGGGTGAAGGTTGGAAGAGTGAAAGACAGAGAAGCATGGTTGAAATCTCCATAGATGAGAAGGGACTGGGGGTGTGATGTCTGAAGCTGTGACACTACAGTGTGTAGGAACTCACAGGCTGCTGCAGCATCGGCCGACAGGGGGATGTAGACAGTTATCAGTCCTGCGGTAGGTAATATGGCTGAATGCTAACAGCTAGCAGCTCGATGACACTTGTGCAGCGCTGCCCTTTAACACTGATGTGCCCCGGGTTACACCATCTCTTGTTCTCAAACATTGCGATTTCCCCACCCTTCCTCTAACGACTCTCCTTTGCTCTCCTGTCCGCCCTCAGCAGTTGAAAACCGTCCAGAGAGGGAGTGAATTCATTCAGCCAGGTCATTGTGAAGCACATGATGCTACATTCCTGTTACTCCCGCTGCAGCCTGGTTAGGGGCGTTAGCTCTTCCATCTTATTGTGGAGAGATCTCACGCTCCCCATAATCACAGAAGGAATACACAGTTTATATACTGTTGTTTCTTCTCCCGGCACTTTGTTCCAGCGCTGCATCCCCTCCTCCTTCTTCTTCTTATCTCTGGTCTTTCCTCGGGGAGTATCCTTCTGTTGCAGAGTGCTAACAGCTGAGTGTAAACAATGGAGCCATGGCTGAAAGGACCTCCCACAGTTGTTTTAAAAAGCCCTGAAAAATAGTAAAAGGCATATAACTAGCCTCAACAGTTGTGCATCCCTAGGCACACACAATCGACCAAAACCAGTGTCGATGAAAACACGTAAAAAGTACAAAAACACAGAAAAGAGGTCTGAGCTGCTGTAACTAGCTGCCACTCGTACGGCGCCATCCTGGAACTCCAGGTACTTAATCCAACTCCTGGTTACCATGCATCCTGGAAAACCTGGGGGGTTTTTGAAAAGTTTTTGAAAAATTGGAAAGTAGTAATGTCCCAAAAAATATTCTGAAAAATAACTTTTGTGAGTGAACAATCAAATCTTTGCAACAGGTGGTAGTTGAAATTCTCTGTATGGGGAGCAGATGAAGTTAGAATGGTAAGGAGGCAAGGATGAGCTTAAATTGGGTGAGCGTTTTGGACATTTTAATAAAAGCTCATGACCATTCCCCCTCCCCCCCTTTCACTGAACTGATTTTCTCTCCTCTCCTCTCATTCCTAGCTTCTGAGGGTACTGACCTGTTCACAGTACTGGTTCATGAGTTTGGCCATGCACTTGGCCTGGCTCACTCCTCATCACGCCACTCAGTGATGAGGCCTTACTACCAGGGTCCTGCTGGCGACCCCCTCCACTACCAACTGGGACCTAATGATCTGGAGGACATCACCCAGCTCTATGGTAAGACTTCTTCACTGTAAAGATTGACTGGGCTTTTGCTGTTTGAAAAATCAGCAAATCCACTATGACAATTTATTGTGTGATCTTTTTTCCACACCTATTCTAGCCAGTCTTATGATGATTAATTCATGCCTTGTTGGCATGTGAGAATACATATAGCATAGCACAAGAACCAAACCAAAGCATCTGTCTCCATTTGGCTCTGGCCCTGCATTCCTAGCATCTCCTCCTTACCGTATACAGAATTTGGGATGCTCATCTGGGTTGGTACTGTGGGTTTGGAGAGCAATATCAAAGTAACAATAAAGAGCAAAGAAAGTGCTGTCTAAAAATATACTAACATGTGCTCATGCAATACCAATGAAATTTGATATGCGCCTTCATATTCCCCACAGGATGAATTGTAATAATTTTGGGGAACCATATTATGGAGGTGGGCGTGGTTCGGAGAGAGGCGGTGTAGGAGAGAGGTGGTGATTGATTGGCATAGGTACATGGAGGTGGCTGGTCACACTCTTCTTCAAATGCAGTAGCGGCTGGACTGAGAGACACAGAGGAAGAGACAGACATCACAAGGTCTGCGGAGATCCCCGACATAAGAAAAGACACAAAGAGCATGAAGTCAGCCGGGCAGGAAAGAGACGCAGACAAGGACTGTGTAAATTTGATCGTATGCAGAAATAAAGAAAAATCTCAAGCTGACAACTCTATGTCCTGTGTGCGACATGCTGAGAGAACCCACTGTGGTAACCTCCTGTATTACACTGATATTGTTAAATACTTGTGACATTCCCACCAACCCCGGCTATAATTTGCACTTGGTGCTAATTAGCAAATGTTAGCAGGCAAACACACTTACCTGATGGCCATGCTAAAAACAAAAGCTGATAAGGATCAACATGTTAGTGTTGTCATTGTGAGCATGTCAGCACAATGATGTCTGCATTTCACTTGAAGAATTGCTGTTATCACATGGTCCCACATTACACTGAACTTTTTTCATAGAAATACTATGTGGATATTAAGCAAAAAGGGTTTTGTTATTAGCCTACTTGATACAGATTTGATATGATGATCATCAATAATGAGTAGATTTAAAAGCCAATTTGGCAGTAGTAGTTTAACAGTAGTTGATAACCTTTGTAAATCAACCAATAGAAAAGTCTGTGGTTGTCAACAGTATAGTGACCAAACAGTAATGTCGAGGTTACTTTTAATCTAATAATCAATGAGTATGACATCACACCATTTAATCCACGAAACACAGTCTGGGATATTCTGTCGTATCCGATCAGAACGTTGGGGGGAGTTCCCCCCACAATGGTTAATGTATGAATGATAGACAAATGATACTTTGAGAGAATTATAGAAGTGTTGTATAAATGTGTGTGTGAATATGAATGTGACTCATAGTTTAAAGCACCTTGAGACTAGTCTGACTCGAAAAGAGCTGTATGCTGTCCATTTACCATTTCATGAAATCATTGAAAGGTGTTATTTTATCACAAGGAACCATCTACTGTACCTAGATGATTTATTGTCATGATATAAATGTATGTTGTTCTTGGTTTAGGTAAACGGAGCCTGCTGCCCCCTACCGATGCTTCTCACTTTGCACCAGAGCCTCAGTTGCGCCACAAAGCTACACACCACCATGACGATAGATATGGGTATGATTTACAAGTCAAAACTAAAGATTCTTGTTCTAGTTCTTGCCGTAACTTTCAACAAATGCAAAAAATGTTATTACATGATTGATAACAAATGACAAATATGCACAAAATATTAAGGGTGGGTTTACAAATATGTGTTAATTTTATCAAGGTACAGGGATTAAACATTAAAGTCATTACAATGGACACTACAATTTCTATCAATCAGATTACAGAGAGACCATGTGTGAGATCAATGTAAATAAAAAACATGATTTTAAGAAGACAAACAAGTAATTCAACTCTTTTTTGTCTGAATTTGTTACTTAGTTTGTTTGTGTTATGTCATGTCACACCCTTGTGATATCAGTAGGGGGTAGCAATTAGCTATGAATTCACAAGGAATTGGATTAAGTGTGTATGAAGGAGCCATCCTGGCTCCGAAAAGGAAATGAGCCACGTAGGTTCACACATTCTCTCCAGGTATTTAACAATATAAAACCTTTGTGAAACTGTCATGTGTGTTTTGTATGGAAATGGGTGAGACTCAGTGAGAGACAACCTGTTTAAAGAGCTTTAGTTAAGACTAATTGGGCCACTTGATATGTGTTACATTACCTCAGTGTCAGAAATTCGAAATGTCAACTTACCAGGTTGTTGTTACGTTTCTGTTCGGTTCACTCTGTTTAGAACATGATCTCTGTTTGTCTTCAGGTTTCTTAATTTACATTAGTACATAATTTCTGTTAATAGTGAGCACTGAGTTTTGAGCTGAGAAATGTTTGCAGAAAGAGCTGTAATGAACAAGCACGGCTCATAGTGAGTGATCTTGTAAAGACAAATAAACAATACAGTGCTGGACAGTATGTACATGCAGTGGTGGATGGTCTGTATGAGACTGAATGAGGGTGAGCCAAATGTGTGTTTCCAGATTGGGCTCACTGAAAACTCTCAACCAATTTGGATAATGCATGTAAACTAATGCAACCACCCCTCCTCTGTGTTTTCTACCCTTAGCTCCTCCTTAGATCGATGTAACACCAGTTTTGACGTTGTGACAAGGATACGAGGAGAGATTTTCTTATTCAAAGGTCTGAATGCATACAACTGTTTAATTAGGCCCAACAAATTAGTAAATAGAAGGATCGTTCCATCTTCATCATTAAACCACTCTTTTGCAGGTCTGACCATGTGGCGAGTCAGTGGTGCAGGTCTGGTGTCGGGTCGCGGGGCTTCAGTCAGGAAGCTGTGGAGGGATCTACCTCCTGACTTGCCTCGTCTTCATGCTGTGCTGGAGAGACAGTCAGATCATGCTATCATCTTTATCAGTGGTAAATTCCAACAATAGAGAGTTAATGTTATTTTATTTCCACAGACATTTACTTATTAAAAGTGTGAGGGAGTTTTTTCTCTCCACAGTTGCCAAAGTCCTTACTCATTGTGGGAAGTGTTGGGTTTTTTCCAAAATTGTGTAAGGTCTTGCTTGACTGTGTGTAGAATATACTGACATCTACTGGTGAAGCTGCATGTTGCAGCTGAATACCCCTCACCTCGCCCTCCCCTTCCAAACATGAAAGAGAACCTGTGGTAACCTTCAGTTGTCATAAAATCTCAAAAGGTGTTTACAGTCTGGGCTACTGTAAAATACATGGCGGCCTCCATAGAGAGGACCCGCTCCCGATGTAAATTAAAGTGTTTAAAAAAAGAGGTCCCATTGTAGGGTAAATAAAACAACAATTCATACAATTTAGATTATTACACACTAGTGAAAACGTCACTAGGATTATTTTATATTCAATTTCTGCCAATAGATCCCTTTCACCTAAATTCTACGCACTGAACCTTTAAGTGTCTTGAGATAATGTATGTAATTATTTGGCAATATACAACTAAAATTAAACTGAATTTAATTAATAAATAAATAAGTCATTACAGCTCCTGAATCAAAAGCAATCTCACTCTCCACATGTCTTGCTGCAGGCTCCAGCTTCTGGCTATTCAAGGACCTGTCCCTGCAGGAAGGCTACCCTCAGCCCCTCTCTGCCCTCAGGATGGGGCTAAGTACGGTTGGAGCAGATGACGATGATAAGAAAGCAGCAGCAGGGAGGTGGGGCCTGGTCTGGGATCCAGAGGAGGGTACCATGTGGGGAAACTTAGGAAATGCTGAGGAAGAGAAACAAGAAGACACCTGGACTCAGCTGCTTAAAGAGGGAGTCAGTGGCATCACGACAGACAGCAATGGTGTGTTAATGGAAGGAAAATACGTAACAGACCAAGTCATCCGTCTGTCATACATGGTCATCGTCTAACTGGTTCCGTGTTTGTTTGTGTGTGTGAGTGTGTGTGTGAGTGAGAGAGTATACACATATTCTTAACAATAATATTTTTTACAATAACATATCAAATTGCATTCTGAAATGTATCTCTAGTAGCGATTAATCTACAGAGAATTATAACATTCACAGCAGGTCTTATTCTCATTGTTTAGCTTTCCAGAGTCTCTTGGTTTACTCTCACAGCTCTCTTTGGATTATTTTCAACTGGCAGTTGTGAACAGTCACTGTCCACTACCTGCTGAGCAGACACAGCCAGAGAGAAGCTGCACTATGGATCATTTAGGAGCTAAAGAGACAGATATTTCCCTCAGGAGGTAGTTGAGACCCAACATGGAGATAAAGAGAGGGGACTGTTACGTTTTGTTTTGAACTGAACCCGAAAGCAGACACAGAGAGGGATGGGTTTTGGCTGAGGCAGGCAGGTAACAAGCTGGTGGCTGGCTAAGACTGAGTAAAAGATCCTGTGAGCTGGAGAGTAGGCAGGCAGGTCGGCTCTGGCGATCCTGAGGTTAACAAGAAAAATTGCATTTGATGGTTTCACTAGAAGCATACAAAAATAGAATCCACTATAAGACATGTAGATCGGCCGAGAGAAGACCAGGGTTCTTGTAGAGCTGCTGATTGTGAGATTGAGACCAAGTGTGGAACTCGCGCCAGGTGCCAGGACACACACACACACACACACACACACACACACACACACACACACACACACACACACACACACACACACACACACACACACACACCATAATTTGTAAAGCAACCACTGACAAAATAAAAATGTTTTGTATGATTAACATTTACACATGTAAATATCAGATGTACTTCAGACCAAGAAAATAAGATGAACCATAAGATTATTGTTATAAATAAGCAAGCACTTTTGTTACTGTGCAAAAACGGGTATGATGTTTGTCTCCTATCTCCAAGGCTCAATCTATCTCTTCAAAGGAGAGTCCTACTGGAAGTTCATGTTTCCAGGTTCTTCACCGCAAGATGGATACCCACGATCCTTGGCTGAGGACTGGCTGGACTGCCCTGATTCCACCTCTTCCTCATCTGTTGTGGATGACCTCTCCTTGACTCTGTCTCCACCTGCAGGAAGACAGGAGCTCAGGGAGAGATGGAGGGAGGTGAGAGAGGAGGTGGAAGCAGGGGGAAGGAGGAGGGAGCGTGGGAAACTTGGAAATGCAGGTGATGACAGACAGGACAGAAGTTCACAAATCTGGACACAGTGCACTTGCCAAAATGGAGCACTGGGTGACAGGACAACAACTTTTATTGGTGCCTTGCTGCTGGGCACATGGATACTTTTGGTTTATTAAAGCTTTATAAGATAATTAAAGTCAGCTGCCTTCTCAGGCTATAGCTGAGAGGGGCATCCCATCCACACATTCTATATATTCACATGTGGATTCATTCCACCTTTTGAAGACACAGTTTTGAAATGTGAAGATTGACACTAATTCTAATGCATGTGTGTTATACAGAGCTGGAACCATATTTAGCCTGGCTTGGATGACAGACTGGAGGGAAACAGCTAGCCTGGTAATTAATCATTTCAGTGGGTGATTAGTCAATACAGATGATGATACAAACCTGGCAACATTATACTAATAATCTGTTTGCCAAGAAGTAGCTCTAACACATACAGTGATTGTCCCTAAAAAAAAAGAGAGAGTGTGTTAATTTATTAGCCAATGAGGTGTTTTTGAGTCTTAGTTAAAATTTGGACTGAGCCAGGTTAGATGTCTTTACATTTTTCAGGTTAAATGCATACTGAAACCTGCTCTGAACTGTAAGGACTGCAAGGCAAATATCCGGACGGAGCTCCTTAACAGCAGTCTATACAATTGTAAAAATACTGTATATGCTCCATAATGTTGTATAATTCTCGCAATGGTAGCTGACTATATACCATTTTAAAATGTGTTTGGCTGGTGAGTAAGCATCTCTTCTTTTGTCTGACTATGAAATCTTAGTCCATAATAAAGTAAATCAAGTAAACTCAAGTCCAGACACATTTCATTTTCACAATGATTTAATACAAGGTTATGTTGCTATTATCAATTTTGCAACTCCCAGCTTTATTGATTGGTTTTAGAGACTTTTGGGCATTTTTAATGAGACATGCGTTTTCAGTGCATATACATATCTGAAGTGTTTGAACATGTATTAATGAAATACAATGTTGTTGGCATAATGAAAAGGGCACATATTGTACACAATATGCATTGTACAGTGCTATGTCATGTATGATTTTGAACTTCCAAGGCTTATTTGTCATGAAACGTACAAAGACTGATTATTATGCATGAGATAAACATATTCTTTCCATGGTGACCTCAGACAGGATTTAGGTAAATTAGTTTTGGCATCTGGAACGAAACACAAATCTGTGAGACAGAGGTGACATTTTAAAAGTTTGATTCATCATAATTAATACTGTAATAGCATTGTCATCAATACTCCAATAGTAACAAGGCCTTTTCGGCAGCTGTCCTGCATCCGTTTACTTTTTGCTCTCGCCAACAAATGAAAGCCGGCCTGATATTTGTTACATTTGTTACATTTAGCTGACGCTTTTATCCAAAGCGATTTAAAATAGGTGCATTCACCCATGAGGGTACAAACCCAGAACAACAAGCTCAAGTAAGTACAATTACAAAGTGCTATATGTAAGTGCCATATAAGTGCAACTACAATTTTGTCCGGTTTCTTACTTGTTCACTTTCTCTTATTCTCTTCTATTCCTTCAACAAGTCTTTTTTGGTCTCTTTACTGGCTCAGTACTGAAATGATTTTTTTTCTTATTAGATATTTGCAAACTCCAAATGTGTGATGAATGCTGTAATGTAACAAGTGTTTCTGCACAAGTACACTAGAGTTACACAGTGCAAAGCCAGGCATTCAGGGAGCACTGTGGCAATGACAGACACCCCATTCTCCCTATCACAAGTTTGTGTACTGTTATATCTAAATAATTTTTAAGCCGTTATTTCAGGTAAAATACTATGTTTCCCGAGGCCATATCAGAAGAAAATTGTGTTGACTTTGGTCTTTTTTTCTACGTTTCCCTGATGAGGATATCTGTATCTTCTGACAAGGAATGTTGTATGTGGTATTTCTCTTGCCTAGAGTTATTACTATGGTGCTTAGTGCAGTGAAAATATTTGTCTTGCAGCCTCCAATGTCTGACCACCGGGGCATTTTATAGGCTCAATCCCCTCCTTAAGTTCCAGTGGTAGATAATACTAGATAATAGTGGTAGAGAAAAAAATCTGGAAGAAAAAATAGCTGGAAGAAACCTCTAACAGAACCAGACTCAATGTTGACAGACATCTGCCTTAACTGGCTGCCTCCTGAACCCAGAGTGGGAGCTGGTTCCACAGGAGGGATCCTGGTGGCTGAAGGCTCTACCTCCCATTCTATCTGATCATACCAGAAACCTAACATTGCAGCAGACACACTACCTGTGTGAACAACAACAAACATGACACGCAGCAGATATGTGGAGCAGCTGTTACGCTCATGCAGCCAGTGGGGCCCGGGCGTCACTGTCAGGAAATAGCTTTGTTCGCTCAGCGTGTAAAAATTAATAAATCCTAGACATGGAAAAGTAGCGAGAAGTTTGTGGCCGAATGTAACAGAGTAGAAGTTATTTTTTTTCATCATGAATGTAACCGAGTAGGAGTAAAAAGTATTCTGCAAAACAACCGTTCTCAGAATTACAATTTGTTGAAATAACTACTACATGTTACAGAGTAAATGTATCAATAGGATCAATATGATCTCTCCTTCTAGTTCCTGTCAGCACTCGTGCTGCAGCATTTTGGACCAACTGGAGGCTTTTCACAGACTTACTGGGACGTCCTGATTAAGAATTACAGTTCTACTAGTCTACAGGTAACAAATGCATGGACTAGTTTCTCAGCATCCTTCTGTCATAGAGACTTGTTTTATATGTGGGTCAAATGACATGTCCTGGTCAAACATAACTCCAAGGTTCCTCACAGTGGAGCTGGGGGCCAAACTAACACAATCCATGGTGACTATCTGGTCAGACAGTATTTCTCTGAGATGTGGGCCAATTACAATGACCTCAGTTTTGTCTAATTTTAGAAGTGTAATCCATGTAACAATTGGAAGTGTACGTGGCACATATAAGGTGAAGAGTATAAGTCCAAGGACAGAACCCTGTGAGACTCCATGACTTACTTGTATGTGCATGGGGGAGACATTGTTAACATTAACAAATTGAAATCTATCTGATAAATAAGACTTAAACCAGCCTATTGCAGTTCCTTTAATCCCTACATTGTTCCGGTCTATGTAACAGAATCTTATGATCTATAGTGTCAAATGCAGCACAAAGTCCATTATCTGATGTTTAGAATATCATGGAAAAACCCCTTTGAGTTGAGTAATGAACATTACCTGATAGAAAATGGATTGAGGGATATGCTATCATTACGAGTGTCGGTTGCTGCGTTCCATTGCACCTCGGAGCTCAGCTCTCTGAATGACGTCACACCTGAATAACCCAAGTTGATAGCTTTCCAGTTGCACAGGAACAATGTTTACATTAACCAGCTAGCTATTGTTAGCAAAAACAGTTCATAGTAATGCATTACGCTGCTTTTTGCGTATACTAATGTAGTAAGATGTCCACAGACAATAATTGGACAGTACTTAATATTTAAGTATTTAATGCTGATAAACAGTAAAAACATAGGTGGTGGTAGGGGAAGCCAACTATACTCCACTCATCTCCATCCTACAAGTAGGCTGATAATATTCCTTATAATGAATGAGGTTGCATTGTTTTTGGTAAGTGATATGTCAAGGCTGTGACCTAGCTCACTGGAACTCCCCCAGCTGGATCACTTAAGTATTGAAAAGGGGAATCCTCAGATTCCACATCATCTATGCGATTTACTGCAAGTGCAGTGGAGAGGTTGATGTGGTTGCCCTATTAGACTCATAGTCTAACTAGTAGTAAGATAAGCTGCAATCCTTCAAACTACCACAACTTCAGCACTTTGAGATAACATCAAAGAAAACATGAATCAGTCTAAACATGGAACATATTTTATTAAATTCACAGTTATGCCATTAAAGCTCTTCATCTGTAATACCTGTATAATTCACTTATTTATTATCACTTATTATCTTCATTCACATAAAACTATTCACAAAATCATACAAAAAAATTGATGAATTGGTGACTCCAGTTTCTGAGCACTCCTCATAGGGAGAATAATTGACTGAACTGTGGAAGTTCAGAGGAACATTGTGAATTTTCCCTTTCTGACAGGTGGAAAACCATGTGCTGTTGTGTTCAGAACTATTTGTCACAGCAGAGAGATAAGACAAGCCAGCTGCTTCTACTTTCCCTATCTCAGCCATCTGACAGGCTGTCAGAGTTGAGAAATAAAGACCTTTCAATTTTCAGATTGACTGAGCGTTTAAGATGAGTTTTAAATTGGTTACTCAAACCCACAAGACACATCTTAAGACAGAAAACAATAGAATTAACTATTTAGTTATCACAAAACCAATGATACATTTACATTTGAATAAATATTGATAAAATGACACATGCCAAATTTATTGATTACTTACTTTAAAGAACTTAAATAAAAATGCCTTATTACAATAGTGTTCTGGTAGATGACATTTAAATTGCAACTTTAATTTGCTGCTAGGTTCAACTTTGGAAACATGACAATAAGAAAACAAAACCTATTTCAGTTTGTAACTTTTTGTTTGTAATTTCCAATTTTGAAAAAGCCAAAATGTCTAAACTTGAGATTGTGTCTTAGCTGTGAGCATCCAATACTCACATATTCAAACTTATTGTTTACGACTACATGTAGACCTTACTGCTGTTATTTTTATTAGCACTAAAATGTTCTGAACTAAAGCTAATTTTTCAAGTACCAGATAAAGTCATGACGTTTAGAGCAACACTTATGAGCTTGTTCAGGCAGTCAACTTGAGCTGCGCTGCTCTAATCATAATAATAATTATACATTTTATAGGTGCCTTTCACAGCACTCAAGGCCACCTTACAAGGCAGAGATAAAAATCAAAAAAACAACAACAATGTATCAAAAAGATCAATACAATTAACAGTGAATAAAACATTTTGTAGGTTTGTCAAATGAAAATTGACATTCTGTAACAAGGAAAAAGGATCCCATGGTCAAGCGGGCAGGTGAAACAGTAAGGTCAATGGCAGAAGAAGACCTGAGAGTGCGGGAGGGTGTGTTGATGTGCAGGAGTACAGAATGGTATAGAGGAGCGAGATTATGGATGGCCTTTAAGTTGAGGAGCAGATTCTTAAAAACAATGCGGTATTGACCAGGAGCCAATGAAGCTGCTGAAGGACAGGAGTGATGTGATTAATGGAGGGGGTTTGGAAACGATGCGAGCGGGAGTTACAGTAATCAATGCAGGATTTAACCAGGGTTTGAACGATAATGGCGGCGCTGTTGGGTGTGAGGGTTGGGCGGAGGCGATTAATGTTATGTAGATGGAAATATGCGGACCGGGAACATTATTGATTTGAGCTTGGAAAGATAGGGTGCTGTCAAGGATGAGAGGACGGAGAAACTAAGGAATTTTCAATGGTGTGGGAAAAACCTTTGATTTTGTTAAGGTGGATTTGGTGCCAATAAGGAGAACCTCAGTTGTATCACTGTTGAGTTTGAGGAAGTTGCAGGAGAACCAGGATTTGATTTCCTGTAGGCAATCAGAGAGGGAGGTAGGCGGGAGGATGGAGTTAGGTTTGGTGGACAGGTAGAGCTGGGTGTCATCCGCATAGCAATAGAAATTGGTCTTAAACATACGGAAGATATGGCCAAGAGGAAGTATATAGATGATAAACAAAACGGGCCCCAGGACAGAACCCTGGGGAACACCAGTAGTGACTGGAAATGGCCGGGATTTGAAAGATTTGAGTTAGATGAACTGAGTGCGGCCAGAGAGATACGATTTAAACCAGTCCAGGGGTGTATCAGTGATGCCAATGGAGGCTAGTATGTCAAGGAGAATATTATGAAAAATGGTGTCAAAGGCTGCACTCAGATCAAGGAGGATGAGAATAATTAACAGGGGAAATGTACGAAAGTGAAGTCAAAACTAAAGATGTTCAGGGTGCTGCAATAACGATTTTAGATGTGAGTTGCCTGACTGAACAGTGATTATAGTTGGTCATGTAAGGGTGAGAGAATATGAAGAGGAGTAATGAAACTATACTTTAAAGAAAAAAGTGCAGCAGAATAGGTTATCTGACCTGTTTTAAAAGACAGGTAGGAAGAAAGGGTTATGCAATCCAACAGCTCCCAACTCCTATACTCTGAATTCTAGATTTTTCTTCCGGCTCTCGGTTCAGATTCCCGTCAGTTAAGACAAACAGGTACAAACACTCTTTTATCCCCTCAGCCATCTCTCTTTTAAATTCAGGATGGGGGAAGAGCTGTGTGACCAAGGCTGATCACTTGGCTGAGTTTGGTGTTGTAGTGTTGTTTTTAATGACATGAGCAAATACAAGAGACAATTTGGCTCTTGTATGGTGGTGGTGGTGACAATGTTTACTATGATGTATTTGATGACAATGTCCTTGATGATGGCTGGTTGTATAACAGATAGCAAGATGCTGACCCCTTATTGTACTATATATCCATGTTTTATGTTTTATGTGTTGCACCCCTTGCTGTGAACCCAAATTGCCCTATGGGGACAAATAAATTGGGAAAATTTAAGTTGAAGGTGTTTATAACTTCACACTTAACTGGGGAAATAATTCAAATAATGGTACACACTTTACTCAAAATCATTAATAGTTTTGCATTTATCTGTACATAAGAAGAGTGACAGAACAATTTGAGAGAGGAATTAAAAGAGAGCCTGAAAGAGCAGTCCAAACCCTGCTTCCTCTCTTCCATCGGGATAAAAGTAAGAATGGGCATGATTGTTGAATTGTTCATTTCAGAAAAAGTAGCTGTTATTAGTAGTTCCCACAAATCTGCGGTCAAATGTTTGCTTTTTGCTTGAGAAGGTGCCGTTTTACAATCCCTTAACCCCTGACTCTGTTCTAACATGATCTCCAGCAGGTTTGAAGAGATAAATTATACATAAAACTATTATAGATAAACCTGGATTCGTTCTCTAATCGTGTGATTTACAGTGCCTATTAAAATCTGCTGACCTGCCACAAACAGACTGTTCGTCTCTGACACTGTGCATTCTAAGAGCTCTGTGGGTTCATGTTAAGGACCCTCAGAGGACCAGTTGAGATATAGAGAACAATGAAGCCTGCTAAAACCTTATGTGGAAAAGTGCCTTGTACAATAAAAAGACAGAGTATAGAAAATGAACATGTAATCATCCTAAATAGGTCTGAGCTCTGTTGCTTACAGACCTTGGTTGACTTTATTCACTTAATTTGACTTTCTAAGATTAGGGTCTAGGGTCAACTGATACTGACCACTGAGCAACTTCAATAGTGAATCATTTTGCTGAGTATTTCAGTACTGAGCTGGTAGATAGGTATGACAACTAGAGTAGATAATACCACTTCACTTTGCCCACCCACATTTTCCAGGTGGTCCGATGCAAAAGACAGATACACTGGATGGGTTTGGCTCCATTTATATCTCCAGACAGAAGAAGAGGAAACCTATTGTATGGACTGAACACAGGCAAAGAGAAGTCTGGCTCCAGCACCTCTGTTCTATGGTCATTTCAAACCATATGAATAAATTCAGCCAGTGTGGATGGGAGCATCTCTGCTAGCAACACGCCTCAGGACTCTGAGGACTTTACAAAATGATTTATTCTTTCTTGAGCTTACCAAGTTCACTTTCATTCACAAAATCTTTGATAACTGCAATCCAGTCTTCAAGAGGAGTCTTTTCCTTTTCTTTTTCATCTGACTTCCATTTAACAATCATGAAGATATAATGCTAATGAGGGATTTTCAACAGGAAAACAGATGCTTGGATCGTAAAATTTCATGAATATTTTGGTTTGACCATTTCGAAAGGTGGAGCGAAAGGAGACTTGGATCATCGAATCAAGCACGGAATCTATTTTACATTCTTGCTTATGAATGAATGTTATTCTTTACACAACGCAACAGCTGATTTGACAAACCACAGCTACCAACGAGAATTGTTAAAAGGACCTGATTTACATCACATCAACACCACATCAGAAGGACTGATCATGGGTCTTTGCACAAGCAAGACCACTGTCACTCTTGATCCCAGCGCTCATACTCTAAGTGCAGACCGAGCCAGTCAGGCAGCAGGAGAGGAAGTCAGCCCTGAAGGGACCCCCATTTTGGATGAGGGTATCCTGATGGTACAGCCGGTCAAAAGAAAAGCTGAAGGCGGAGGAGGAATAGGGAGAACCAAGAGTGACGGGCTGGTCAACCAAACTGCCAAGGGCTACCTGGAGTTGGGGGGAAAGGGAGGAGGAGAGGGGGAGGCACAGACATCACAGGAGGCTGAGGAGGAAGATGAGGATGAGGATGGTGATCAGGTTGAGGAGCTGATCAACTTGTCAGACAGTGAGGGAAGCTTGAGGAGTGAGTTTCTTGAGTAGAAAAGATGAAGGGAGGTAAGAGGAGGAAATAGAATGACAGCAAAAAGTTAAAAAAGAAAGGAAATTATAAAAAATGACAAAACATGTGTTGCTTTTATCTTGATCTTGTAATTGCTGAATGAGATGTGGAGCTTTGAGGCTTTAAGTTGCTGACTTATTTTGTGTTTCATAATGTACTCTGCTGGGCTACAGTTTATCCTTATGGAATGCATTTAGAATATAATCATTTCTTTAAGCTGTCATTTTCTGTAACTGTCACAAAGAGAGCCTTAAATAAACATTTGTGAATACAGCACATGTAAGTGATCATCATCTGTGTGTCCAGAGCAGTTATAGGTCTGGGACAGCCTAGCTTAGATTACATTAGAGTGGCTTATTATATAAATATATATATATATATATATATATATATATATATATATATATATATATATATATATATAGTACGTGGCTCCAGCAGATCCCAGGCACAAACCTGGCATCTGAAACCTCTATCCAGAAGAGTGCAGAACCTTCAATCTCCTTAGGACCCGAGCTTGAGTAAGACATAAGACATACAACACACACATATATACACGAATGTGTGTTTGTGTGTTTGGGTGTTTGTAATAATTACTTGTTACAACACCTGGTATAAAAGTTTCTGTTACTCAACCCAGCTTAATCAAAGTAGCATTCCAACCACTCCAATTTACATACTGCTAGTACTATAAACTAGCTAGACTAGAAGATGAAATGAAATTTAACAATTAAACAACTCACAATTAACCTGGAGGTTTATTTCCCTCTCTCTATTTCCACACCTTAATCACAGACATTTAACAATATTAAGTCCTAATGGAAATGCTACCAAACAAAGTTCTTGACAATTAAATCACATGGCGATTAAGGGGAATGAAATCAGTGGTGTATTGCAATTCTGTGTTCCAAAATGTATGTGTAAAAAAATCCTATAAGCATCATTGTAATATCCTAAAGCCAAATCCTCCAGATTTTTATTTAGCAGGTGTATACTACCTGTAGATGTGCCCATACATTTTTCCACAACACCAGTAAAGTCCTGAAATTGGATACGTTCAGTATTTTATAGGGGCATCGGAATATTTAAGAGAGCTAAATGTAGAGCACCCATGTTTCTTGACTTTACAAAAATATCTGATTTTATTAAAGGTAGGGTAGGCATATTAATTTAATACATCTTTCGTGAAATTCTGCTAATATCTCCTCACGGCCCCACTAGCTGTAAATTCTGTGTGTGCACAGGGGAAAAAAATCTCGTATCAATACATACCCCTGGACCACCATACCAACCTCTGTTTGGTCTGGCCATCCTCCTCTGCTTCATTCCAAAGAAAAAGGCAAGAAACTGTTGTGTGTGATAATCCCAGGAGATTAACAGTTTTAGAAATACTCAAACCAGTCAGTCAACAATCATACTGACATTGCCTGGTTGAGGCAACACTCACTTTTTGTATAGATGTTTTAATACAAACCCTGAAATACCACAAACATGCACTTTTTTTATTTAAGACACAGTCTTAGTCTGAGGACAGACTAAGGTGTAAGTTACAGTTTACATATTCCTTTTTTCGCCAGAGCTTTTATCCACACCAAGCTTTTGAGCTAAAAATAAGCACTTACAGAACACAATCAAATTATTATTTTGTGTTTAGGCAAACACTCTGGCACAGTTGAGGCTTATGTGAATTCCCAGCTAAGGATATACTGGCTGGATGAAATAAACTACTGCAGTTCATTCAGTGACCTATAAACTGCAGAAAAATTATCTGACTTCACAGAGTTGAGGAAATGCCGTAACAGTCATATGCAATCAGATTTCCCTGATATGTGGCTAGCATCACCACATACATGCTGCATCACTCTTGCCATCGTGTCAGGGTCCTGTTGAGTAAGGACGTCCTGTGTGGGAGCATGTTGACAGAGACAAATAATCAAACGATGGACAAAATAATTCAGGGTTTCCCCAAAAGTTTGGAAATGACCCATCCTGATGTATTAAAAGCTAAAAACCTGGCTCATATCCATTGACAAAGGTAGAGGTTCAGGTGTGTACAACTTTCTACAACATACAGCGAGTACAGGTGTAGGTTAAAATAATTTGTTGGAGCTACAAAAGAACATCCCAGACAAAAACTTTACTGATTTACTTATTCACATACAAAACATTTATATATCTTAATTCACATAGTGAATTTGGACCTTTATAGTGATCTATCAGCCATGACTGGGTTCTCCACCACCTCCACATGGATGCTGCCTCTACTGTTGCTGCCAATTTTCATCAGCCTTCATCATTCATTCGTCGTGCCAGGTCGAGTTCTACATGAGTTCACAAAAAATGTGGACCTTTTTGGACTGAGGGAAAAGGTAAGGTGGTTTACTTTCGACACATTTTACACACACACATATGTAGATATATGTGAGATATTTTGGTGTGAGCATGTGTGTGTGTGTGTGAGAGAGAGAGAGATAGAGAGAGAGAGAGAGAGAGAGAGAGAGAGAGAGAGGGAGAGAGAGAGAGAGATAGAGAGAGAGAGAGAGATAGAGAGAGAGAGCGAGAGAGAGAGAGAGAGAGAGAGATAGAGAGAGTGGGAGAGAGAGAGAGAGAGAGAGAGAGAGAGAGAGAGAGAGAGAGAGAGAGAGAGAGAGAGAGAGAGAGATAGAGAGAGAGAGATAGAGAGAGAGAGAGTGTAAAAAGCAAACCAACAAGCTGGTTTTTAACTAGATGGTGCTGATACCTCTTCTGAGATGTTATTTCTTGTTTGATTTGACAGGATTGTTCTAAGAACTGCAGCTCAGCCCACATAAATGTAAGTCTGAACATTCGTTTTTTCATCAGATATCCTCTGTTGCTGTTACTCTGACTGCATCTCAGCACTCTGCCACCTTCTCTGTCATTTTCATTCACCAGATTTGGCTTTCATCTTTAGCTTCATTCTACGACGAATCAAAATGTTTTTTGGATTCATATTAATGACTTAAAAATCAAAAGGCTGCTTACCAAGTAAGCTAAAATCTCAAGTCTGATATTGGATTCATGGGACACTCAAAAGAAAGAATTCTGGGATTCCCATCGGTGAAACGGTGTTAAGAAGCACATAAAGATAACTAATACAAGAGATTCAAAAATATATGTACCTCTCATTATTTTATCATGTTTTTGTGACTTTTAAGTGTCACAAATTCCAACTCTTCAGAACAAACTGATTTAGTATTACATAAGAAGATGTTACACGCCATGTTACATAATGGGAGGGGAGGAGGAGTAAAGCAATCAGATATAGTTTTACTGATTTAAGTCTTTATGTAAGCTTCCAAAGTACACCATATGAAACAAACTGTGTATTGTTACCTTTTACAGAGGAGAATGTTCTGAGGAATTAGATAATAATCTTAAAATGTTATGTTCACGTTGCCACTGAGACAGAAATGCTCCAATCTGCACTCTGTAACGTGATTTTGTTGCTCTATACTAATGTGAGCATACACACCACAGCATCTTTACCACTTCCTCTTTGCTGTAATCTCATCTGAATCAATTTCAGTTACTCTTGTGCAGTTTTTTTGTCTACATGCAGTTTTGTTTCTATTTTACCACAAATTTGTGTGCAGTGGTAAATATTTATTTCTCTTTCATCCTTTATATATTTCAAATATTTATCTATAATATATCTATTTTTACACAAATTTAATTATTTTCATTTGTAGCATGACAAGTTACCGCAATTTAAAACAAGAAAGTTACAAAAGTTACATTGTTAATTGGGGAAGGGATTGTTTATAACAAACACTGGATTACATTTTAATGTCATCTCTGTATGTCATCTCCCCAGGATAAAATATGTCGCTGTTTAAACTTCACTCTGTCAGCAGGGGTAAGTGGTGTGTGTATTTGTGTGTCAGTACTAATGCAATAAAGTCTATTATCATAAATTATGTAATGATGATACACACAATTTTATGATAAACTATAAAGAAAATCAAGAATGGAAAATTGCCATGATACTTGGTAGGCATATATACCAACACAACATGCGATGATTGTCTAGAGTGCTGTCTACAATGTTATTGTCTGATTTTATTCTACTTAACAAATCGGGAATTATCAGTTGATCTTTATTTGCAAAAATATGGTCACGTGGAATTAATCAATATATACTGGCAAGCTAATGTAGTGTTAGGTTAGAAATAATGTCAGCAGGTTTCTTTATAGATGAGTGGAATTATTTGTCTGTTCCAGACCTTTCATGTGTCCACTCTGGTTTTAAAACAGAGCTTCTAACAAACTGTGGGAGAGTTTATTACACTATGTAAATACATCCCAACTATTAAAGCTTCATTTTATTTAAATTAGTACTCTTTGATTCTTACATATTGCCTGACAGCATTGATGCTTTTGCTGTTTTATCATATCATAACAAATCAACATGATTAGAAACAAAAAGTAAAGCATCTGACATATTTTATTAAAAAAAAATGATCCACACACTTTTTTATCATTATTATATATAAGCATTTCTGTCAAACTGAGCTCATAACACATTAACTACTTATCTTCTCTCTTCTCTGCGTTAGCAGCAGAACAGTCTGATATTATTTGAACTTTTTTTTATCTGCATCATATGTTCATAATAGTTCATCAAACAAAAGATAATAATACCAGTAATAACATTTAAACAAAATCCCTATAGTTAAGTACAGTATATCTTTACATTATTCATGGTTTTGACAATAATGCCTCTGTCTCTGTCACATGAACATTAATACCAACATAGTTAACTGAGACAGTTGATAGCTACATAGTGCTGGTTATCCAGGATGGCTGATGTGAGGTTAAATTAAGCTGGATAATGGTAAATGGTCGACATTTACATAGCGTTTTTCTTATCACTCAAAGTGCTTTACAGTACAGTTTTGCCATTCATCCATTCACACACACTTTCACATCTATGTGCAACACTTTCTCTATCACACATCAATCACACACTGCCACCACAGCCTTCAGAGGAAATTTAGGGTTCAGTATCATGCCCAAGGACACTTCAGCACAAAACACATGAAAATGTATAATAATTTTGTTGTGTTTCATCCTCTGAAAAGGAATGTGGCTTTCCTCATCATTACATTGAAGGCCTGAAGTCCCTGCCCAATACGGACCTCGTCAAGGATCTGATCGACAATCTGAAAGACTTGAATCAGACAGCTCAGATGGTAAACAGTTCAGTATCCTACTCACACCAGTATGTCAGTATGACTGTTTTTTTGTCCAGTGTTTCCATCAATGAATGTCTTGTATCCAAACTCTCTTACCGCATCCCTCTGAGGCTGCAGTCAAAGGCTGATGGCATCACATTGGCACAACTAGGCTGCCCATTTAGAAGAGAAAAACGTCCTTCCATTAGGTCCAAACTAACCCAGGATTCATTTCGTTGAGCTTGCACAATGGTAAAGGTGGGACAATCAGATAAGGGCTGCTGCACACTAGACGATAATCAGGCTGATTTTAGACCCGATATGCCCCTTCCAACAAGGCTGCCGGTTAACTGCCCAAATAATCCTGAAGTGTGAGGGGTATACATAATAATCTTAATGCTACAGATTGAGTCGCAGTCTCGATATGTAGCTCCTGAAGCTTGATGTTTGATGTTTACGATATACGGCTGAAACCCACAATAGCAAGAGAAGAGTGAGAGAGAGAGCTGACCGGGAAGCGCCACCAACCGGTGGTTTAGCTGTGACTAAAAACAACAATAAATTTCCAACTCACCTCCTGCTCGCGCTGCAAAATCGATACGCCTTCTCATCCATGACAACATCCATAGTTAGAAGAAGATATCACGAGTTTCTGTTTCAAGTCTCTGGAATCGCCACTGGGAAAACTTTTCCTTCAAATGGCAAGTGTGTGGTCTGACGTTCTGGCCAAATCGTCCAGTGTGTGTGTATTCTGAAGATTTTAAAATTAAAAATCTGATAAATCTGTCATGATGTCTTTTAAATGGTCAAGAGTTGAAAATCCTCTAGTGTGCAGCAGCCCCCAGCCCTAACTGACCATACGCGGCATCTGATTTACGCCTTAAGATATCTAAAAGGAAAATCTACAGGATCAACTTAATGATTTCCAACTAAAAACATAAGACAACCTTTCTTTAGAACCTTCACATTAGAGCACAAGTCTCTTAACTATGTTCATGAAAACAAAACAATGAGCTATAAGAGGCTAATAACCTGTTACATTTTTTGCCTTATCACTGCAAGCGATACATTGTTACATTTTAATTTGCAACACTCATGTCTTCTGTCTCTCCGCAGAGAAAGAAGGTGTGTCCGATGCCTGAGATGTATAAACCCCTCGAAGAGGCACTAACAGAACTGAAGGACAAATTCAACTCATGAAAAATACCACTGTTTGAAATTGTCAGAGGAACTCAGAAAACAGTACTGTTCTGCTGGTAATACTTGTACACTGTACGGCAGCAGTATGTTTTTGTGATTTTAATTTGTTGACATTGATGCAAATTTGCCAATGTATTATTTTTTTACTTATTTATTTTTATTTATTATGAGTTTTTGATTGTGTCAAGGAAATATGTTCATAAAACCTATTCAATCGATGTTATTGCCCTCCAAATGGGATGAATAAAAACACTTTATATATTTGAACTTTAAAAATGTACAGTGTTTATTTGAATAAACAACAATAATTATACTTCATAAAAACTGAGCTATGGTGCACAAGGATTTACCTGTGTGTTAAAAGTGCAACTAAGCGTAAAGATATCCTCCTAATCAAATTGTGCTTTTGGACTCTTGTGCAACCATATTTTTTTTCTTAATGCTCTGTTACTCACAAAATCTGATTATTATTGTCAAGAATCCAGTATGTCCAAGTCTTTTGCCAAGTTGGTATAATCATTTCCTACCATAAATATCATTATACCTTAGCAGGGGTTTCTACAGGTTTTCAGAGGGCTTCAAAGGTACTGTCAAGATTCCAGGGGTGCTGGTAGTTCTTATTGTTGGTTTTATGCAATTATAAGATTATTATTGATGCATCTTAATCCTTTCAGTTTATTAATATTTTGGACAAGCTACAGAGTCTTTAACGACTTACTGCTGGAGCCTGATAATAAGGAAATACAATAATCAAGTCTGGATGTAACAAAGGCGTGGACTAGTTTTTCTGCATCTTTTTTAGAAAGGACATGTCTGATTTTTGAGATATTACGCAAGTGGAAGAAGGCGGTCCTAGAAATTTGTTTTAAGTGAGAATTAAAGGACAAATCAGGATTGAAGATCACTCCCAAGTTCCTGACTGTTTCATTGGAAGCAAGGGCAATGTCGTCTAGCGCAGCTATATCATTAGATAATGCATCTCTAAGGTGTTTAGGGCCAAGTAGTAGAACCTCTGTTTTATCTGAGTTTAATAAGAGAAAATTGGGGGTCATCCAGGTTTTTATGTCCTTGAGACATGCTTGGAGTTTAGTTAATTGATTACACTGTCCAGGTTTTATTGACAAGTATAACTGGGTGTCATCCGCATAGCAGTGGGAATTTACCATAGACTGTATATGGTCAAGACTACGCTTCAAAAGTTACCAGTAACTTACACAAAGTTAAGACAAGGGGGAAAAATGCATAAGAAAATATAGTAAAAAACGATAAAGAAAAAGTATTGTTATTTTGTTTTGTTGTATTATTGTGTGTTAAAAGGAATTAGTAGAATTAACTAAATATGACTTTCATTTACCGTATTGTTAAAATTTTTTATAAGCAAGTGAAATATAAAAAAAAGATTATGTTCCAAATGTTATAATGTTACAAATTGGAGGGCTCTTCCTCTATTCATTTAATAATCTGCATTCCAGTGTCCTAGATTCATGTAATCGCACCAATAGTAACAAGTCATTTTCTGAACATGTTCCTCTAGGTGTTTAACAAGGGCTGCCTTCTTCCCAGTTTTGGTGCTCTCTGCATGATTTTCTTTCTCTCCCCTCTGCCTAGTTGCATGACTGCTGGACAGCCTGTTGTTTAGTTACAATTAAATAATTCCAATGTGTTTATGATCTATTTGTAATCTGAAATTAGTCTGCCTCACATGCAAGCTTATAGTTAAAACCTAATAATTTTCAGAAGAGCATCAGAATCTCAACACAATTGTAACAACACTTGTATGCCAGGGAAGGTACATGTTAATCTATAAAACTTTTTATTTTCCATATACTTATAGTTGGCTCTATTTGTCCTTTGCTATATGTCTCTCCAGCATAATGTTTCGATGTCAAGAACAAAACACATTGTATTTAAGAACTACAAAAGCCGGGCTACAGTGGCCATATCAAATATTGTGGCTTTAACATGTTTAATCTTAAACAGGGTTTGAATGTTAAGGGCTTTTTGTGTGAGGAGCAGGATTATAAATTATTTTCTGAATTTTACAAGGAGCCGATGCAAAGAAGCTAAAACAGGAGTAATATGATCTCTCCTTCTAGTTCCTGTCAGCACTCGTGCTGCAGCATTTTGGACCAACTGGAGGCTTTTCACAGACTTACTGGGACATCCTGATAATAAAGAATTACAGTAATCCAGTCGACAGGGAACAAATGTATGGACGAGTTTCTGTACTCCCCACTGCCATCAGCAAAACAACAACTTAGAAAATGTCCTTTGAAAGAACAATGTGCATTTTTCTAGTGGAATTTAATATACTCAAAGAATTTATGACTCACTGCAGATGATCTGGAAGCATCATCAAATTGAATTGCCCATGCGTGCAAAATATGCTATTTGAATAATTTTTTTTTTTTTTATATCATAAAATAATCTATTCTATAATAAATATAATATAATATAATATACATGGTCCAGATGTGTTTGAGAAAATACAAATTTAAACATGAAGCCACTAGACTCGTTTGCCCTCCACTGGCCTTCTTCAAAATAGCAACACACGCACATAGCCAGAGAGAGAGAGAGAGAGAGAGAGAGAGAGAGAGAGAGAGAGAGAGAGAGAGAGAGAGAGAGAGAGAGAGATGAGAGTGAGATGAGAGTTGCTCATGTGTAAGTAGTTCAACACAGCTGTCACAAACTTTGAAAGAAACGGAGATTATAGCATCGAAACATGCAACCACCACCCAGAAAGGTAAGAAAGTGCTGAGCCTCATGTAGGAGATGACTTGAAATGAATATATAGTATCATGCTTACTGCTTCTACATGCTTAAATATCTACTGCTTCTCTACCTTCATTTCTGTTCCTCCATCTTTAAGATTTATTAAATCTACAGACCATTTCATTTAAAACACTGACACTACAGTAAATGGATTTTACAGCATATAGTGCCAAATACAGCTTATATGCATTCATTGGAAATATTTTACGGAATTTGTGTTTAGATAGTAGATATATTTTCTTCACCCTGCATAGATGGGAACGCATCTGTCTGCAACAACTGAAATTACTTTCATTTTACAGCGTGAAAGTCTGTACTACATGCTCATTTGAGACCTTACAGAGATTTGAGAAATTTAATTTTGTTCTCCAATCAAAGTTGAAATTCATATTCCCTTAATTCCCTTAATCTAAAACTATTTTTTTCTGCAATCCACAACTTGCAATTGATGAATTTAATTTTAAAGCTTAAATTGACATCTTAAGATTAGTTGTGAATAAGGATTGGCTTATCTACTCACAGTTTTGCAACTATTGTGTACTTGTATGTACATAGTAGTTTATTTTGACCTCTCTTTGATTGTCTTTGCTGTATGTCAATTTCTGTTTTTCCTGAAAGTTATTGTGTAAGGACATTGAGAGCAACCACTAATTGGCCAATAAAGCTGTTGCTGAAGAGCCAATTCACTATCTTCATTAAAATATAACATTTCAATAATCCCTGTATATATATGTGTGTGTGTGTGTGTGTGTGTGTGTGTGTGTGTGCAGGTGAAGGAGAGTCAGCAGGTGAAACTGGTGTTCTCAGAGCAGCACAGTAAATTGCAGACCAAACAACATCAGGACACTGAACTGTTGGAGGAGATCAGGTACAGTTCTCTTTCTGTGGAGCTGTATGATACTCTCCCAGGAGGAGACAGACAGGCAGAGAGATACATACCAAACTGAGAATGAAAGCATGTTAAATTACATAAGTGTTTTTTGTTGTGTTCACCTAGGTCCTTCAGTAAGCATCGTGCAGCTATAGAGAAGGAGTATGCCCAGGTGAGCAAACATAGTACTATTATAGTTCACTATTAGTCCTGTTTCTGGCATCTTTCGTTCTTTACTGGAAATATAAAAATGTTGATATTGATTTGAGGTCCCGTATCAGTTTCAGAGAGCTGTTTGCTCTAAAATGTCTGATATCGTCTGATGTCTGTGTCTGTGTCTGATGTATTTTTTGACACTATCAGAGCTACTGGAGCCATGAGACAAATAAGTAAGATAATCACACTAGTGATGGCCAGGGGTGTTGTGCTATTTCTATGTGAGTGAGAGCTGCACATTGCTTAAAATAGTAAAAGTGGAACATAGGAAGGAAAGGTTTTGTTTCGATTTGTCACATAATCGGCACATTCATATTTTAGCCATTCAAATATCACAGCCAAAAATGAGTAAAAAATGCGTAATCTGATAGTCCAATGGTTAGGGTGCATATCACATATCACATAGGGAAAATTGCCCTGAATATATATATATATATTGTGTAGGACATTACCTCTCTGATTTAAGTGTCCCTGTGTGTGTTACACCCTGACCACAAACACGTTGTGGGTGAATTTATCATTATGTGTCTGGAACATATAGTCATAGGTGTGATATGTAGGCTGCAACCATTCTGTGGCGCAGAGGAAAAAGTGTTATGTTTGATAAGGATGCTTGTCAGTTAGCTGAGTTCCTCGAACAGAGGACAAACAGAGTTCAAACAGAATGCAGCAAAGGTCACTACTAAGTGTTTATTAAGTAAATGTTCATTACACAGCATGCATAGCACTGCACATATACCTTTATTTCACGGCCCACAGTTTCATGATACAATTTTTTTTACACAACATAATAGATCTCTATTACATAGTGTTTTGCGCTGGTGCTTCACTATGGAGCTGTATCAATCAATCAATCAAATTTTATTTGTATAGCCCATATTCACAACTCACAATTTGTCTCATAGGGCTTTAACATGGTGTGACATCCTCTGCCCTTAACCCTCAACAAGAGTAAGGAAAAACTACTAAAAACCTTTTAACAGGGTAAAAAGAAGGTAGAAACCTCAGAGAGAGCCACATGTGAGGGATCCCTCTCCCAGGACGGACAGAAGTGCAATAGATGTCAAGTGTAAAGGAGAACATCAAGATAAAGGTTTTAGCAGCATTGATAAGGGTAAACATTTTGAAGTATAACTGAAGGTCAGTGAATTGGTGGATTATTGTCATTAATGGTCGAGTATCTGAGGAGAAATACTATGTATCCAGCAGTCCTGCTGCAATCATAGTCTATGGTCAGCAGCCAGCAAGATCATGATCCACCATCAAGATCGGATGCCACTATAGTCCACAGTCATTGTCCACTGCCGCCATTAGGATCCATCATCAGCTGTCACCTCGATCGTGGTCCACCACCATTATCAGATGCCAACACGACGATCGATACAGAATCCCCCATACTGGATCCACCATTACGATCTCTGATACGCGATCCACAGATCCTAATCCATGATGTGGCCACAGCTGGGGCCCTGGATCTGCGGACGATAAGGCAAAGGGACTCCGGGGAAGAAGTCAAGTCAGTAACATGTATTGATGAGATATTAATTTCTTTGATATGATAACGATTGAGAAGAGGAAGGAGAAGCTGGGAAGAGAAGCTCCGAGTGTCATGTGTCCCCGACCTTCTAGACCTATAGCAGCATAACTAAGAGCAGGTCCAAGACAAACCTGGACCAGCTCTAACTATAAGCTTTATCGTACAGGAAGGTTTTAAGCCTACTCTTAAACGTACAGATGGTGTCTGCCTCCCGAACTGAAAGTGGGAGATGATTCCACAGGAGAGGAGCTTGATAGCTGAAAGCTCTGGCTCCTACTCTACTTTTAGAGACTTTAGGGACGACAAGTAAGCCTGAATTCTGGGAGCGCAGTGCTCTAGTGGGTTGATAAGGTACTATCAGCTCTTTAAGATATAATGGTGCCATATTATTAAGGGCCTTGATGGTGAGGAGGAGAATTTTAAATTCTATTCTAGATTTAACCGGAAGCCAGTGTAGTGAAGCTAATACAGGAGAAATGTGCTCTCTTTTCTTGGTTCTTGTCAGGACACGTGCTGCAGCATTTTGGACATCATTAATTTGCACGAATTGGGAGCGATCAGAAAAATAGGATTTAAACCAGTTTAGGGCGGTTCCTTTAATGCTAATTAACTGTTCTAGTCTCTGTAATAAAATTTGATGGTCAAAAGTGTCGAATGCTGCACTAAGATCTAACAGAACGAGGACAGACACAAATCCCTGATCTGAAGCTATTAGAAGGTCATTAGTGACTTTTGCCAAGGCTGTCTCCGTGCTGTGATTGGCTCTAAACCCCGACTGAAAGTCTTCATATATATTATTTTCCTGGAGAAACTCACACAGCTGATTGGCTACAACTTTTTCTAGGATTTTAGACAGGAAGGGGAGGTTAGATATTGGTCTGTAATTGGCTAAAACCTCTGGGTCTAAGGTGGGTTTTTTGAGAAGGGGTTTGATTACAGCTATTTTAAAAGACTGTGGTACATATCCTGATGATAATGACAGATTTGTTGTGTTCAGTAAAGTACTGTATACGACACTCTTTGGTCAGTGCAGCCATTTATAGCATCTGGAGAAATACCATCTTTGTCTGTGGCCATAAGACATTCATAAAGTTTGTACCATCCTCGGCAGGCAGGCAAATTTCAACATAAACTCTGTACATTACATTTCATTTAGCTGATGCTTTTATCCAAAGTGACTTCCAATAAGTGCATTCAACCATAAGGGCAGATGTAATAAATTCATGTGTGTGAATGGGTGAATGGCAAAAATATACTGTAAAGTACTTTGAGTGGTCATCAAAACTAGAAAAGTGCTATATAAGGGCGGCTGTGGCTGAGGGGTAGAGCGGTCGTCCTCCAACCTGAAGGTCGGCAGTTCGATCCCCAGTCTTCCCCATCTGCATGCCGAAGTGTCCTTGGGCAAGATGCTGAACCCTGAATTGCCCCTCATAGAACAACAAAGTGCTGCTAATAGATGCACTGTATGAATGTGTGTGTGATTGGGTGAATGTAAAACTGTACTGTAAAGAGCTTTGAGTGGTCATCAAGACTAGAAAAGCGCTATATAAATACAAAACCATTTACCATATAAATATAAGCAATTTACATTTACACACACAAGGGAGAGTCCTTAATGAAGACAAAGATTGAGTTCAATCTTTTTAAAACTATTTTACCTTGTAACTTTTACCTTGTTTTCCTGCCTCAGCATGACAAGATGGTTGTGTTCCAGCTTTCCAAGTTAACCAAATATGCATAGATTTTTATAATCCTCACATTGTCTTATTGTGTGAGCTAGTAATTTGCATTTTAACCCCATAAATGGAGGAATTGACAACCTGTATGTACCATGTATTTATCTTGTATATTTTCCTTCGTTTGGCCTCTGTTCATTAAGGATAAAATACAACACTCAGTTCATTGCGGACACAAAAGCCTCCCCAGTGACCGTTACTCTGGTAGTATAAAATAAGATGCTTGAAATGGAGTTTTGAGTTTTGAAGAAAAAATCTGCTACAGTGCAAAATGCCCAGGTCAGATTATGCAGATGATGACTTCTCCATTGCTATCCACAAGCACATGTTCTTAAGGACATGGCACAAGTGCATTTATGGTGAGTCCAAATGCATATTTGCTCATTGTTGAAACCATGGTTCAAAGGGGTTCTACTATGAGTCATGTCTTGGACATATCGTGAAACAAACAAATCAGATGAATCAGTGTCACTTTGCACACAAATAGATAATCTGTATATAACAAGCAAAATGTGTGCTCATAGTGAATCTGTCTGTGTAGGTTCATTTTACTATGTTAATAAGGATCCCTAAGATAACAGTGAAATACTGCACCCCATCAGAGTTTGTTTGTCAATGACTTTCCACTGCCTCAAGTAAGCAATGTAGGCCTACCAACAATTAACTGACACCTCAGTTTAAGGCCAACACACCCACCGACGCTCAATTGGATAGAAGTACATTAGCCTTTGTATGTTGCACTAATATTTACACTGTGTGACAAATGACAAGTAGTACTTAAAAAATGAAAAGCTGTAAGTGTTGTCAACACACTACAATTTCCCTTCTTTTTTGGATTGTGATGTGATAAACATCATTTTCAGGCTCTTCAGAGGTTAGCTGTTCAGTACCAGAAGAGAGACTGGCAAAGAGGAAATACAGATGCTATCACTTCTGGGTAAGCCCACACACATGACGTACACAGCAATCTCACCAGCTATTTGTTTCTCATTTCTTCTGTTTTTACACAACCTAGACTGTTGGCTCTGGCAGATTGATATCATTTTCTGTAAGTAGGGAAAGTTGCAGATACTATCATGCGTTGTTTTTGCCAATAACAGTTTATGTATAATGTGGTCCTGACAATGAAGATTATGAAGAATCATAGTATGTCAAACTCAAATAGCTAACTCAAACTCTTTAAATAGCTCTCCTATAAGGGGGCATATGGAAGATATTGGGCCATATAGGAACTGTAACCAAGATACACTGAACAGAATAAGCCATTTTACATCAAACTCTTTTAAATCATGACATATGCAAGACTAATTCTCTGTAATAGTGTCTCTTAAATGATAAACTTGGAGGTGAATAGATAAGCAAATACATTACTCACACTATTAGCTGTAAGAATGGATGTAAACATACGGTATGTGCAAAATGTGAAATGGTAATGGTAAATGGTTTATATTTATACAGTGTTTTTTTATTCTTGATGACTACACAAAGCACTTAAAGGTACAGTTTTGGCCATTTACCCATTCACACACACACACACACACACATTCATACAGTGCATCTATGTGTACAGCCCTCAATGGCAATTTTGGGGTTCAGTATCCCAAGGACACTGCCATGTGTAGTAGGCAAGACTGTGATTGAACCACCAACCTTCTGGTTAGAAGCAATTTTAATCGTTCAAGACCTAAATGCAGCTTTTCACATAGTAGATCATGCCATTTTAACTGAGCATCTTAGAACCTGGGTTGACATCAAGGACATTGCACTTAGTTGGTTTCATTCCTACCTCTTAGAAGAACCTACTCGGCCACCATAGGTAATTAAACATCCTCTAAAACTCACATTACCTGGGGTGTACCACAAGATTCAATTTTAGGCCCAGTTTTATTTTCTGTTTATATGCTTTCTCTTGGCCAAATCATCCAACGTCATGTCTCTTTCCACTGCAATTCGTACAGATTACCTTCCAGTAAGACCTAATTACCCTGAAGGCCTAGCTGTCTAAATTATGTTAACTGTTGGATGAGTAGTTCAAAATGCAGCTTCTTACTGGTTTTTAATAGAGAACATTACCTCACCCCGCTCCTTGCCTCTCTCCATTGGCTCCCTGTCCATTTTATAATGGATTTTAAGATTTTATTGATCACTTTCGAAGCACAAGCTACATCATAGAAATGTTTACCCCCTGTGTGCCTGTTCACAGCCTTAGATCCTCAGGTGGAGCCCTGCTGGCTGTTCCAAAGTCGAGGCTGTAAACTAAAAGTGAACATGCTTTTGGCATCAGGGCCCCTCTGCTTTGGAACGACCTATCTGAGGAGATAAGGCTCGTAGGGTCAGTGACTTCTTTTAAATCATTTCTTAAAACCAATTTTTTTAGACTTGCTTTCATGTGATGCCATCTTTTATAATGTCTTTTTCACATTTGGGCGAGGATGGAGGGAGAGACCAGGCCACATAATTACAAAAAGGGGCTTCAATGTGCACTGTTAGCATTTAGAGAAGAGTGTAGAGAAGTACAGTTAATGTAGATTAGCAGTCATGGATGTGTGTGATTTCAGAGGTGTGTTTGGTGTGTGGCGTTCAGTGGTTGATGCGACAGCTCAGACTGCTGCATCACGACTTGCTGCTGCAGAGGAATACCGCAGACTGACAGGACAAGCCTCCAGAAGTTTTCGCAATGCAAAGGACATCCGAGCTAAGCGAGTGAGAGAGCCGCACACAGAGTAAACTTACAGTGATGAAGTACTTTAAACAGTTAGAAAGTCATCATTGCAACACACAACACAATTACACTTCAGTGTGTGTGTGTGTGTGTGTGTGTGTGTGTGTGTGTGTGTGTGTGTGTGTGTGTGTGTGTGTGTGTGTGTGTGTGTGTGTGTGTATACGTGTGTACGTGTTGCTTGTGTTTTTAAGGGCCTGGAGCAGCTTCAGAGGGTACAGGGTGAAGTCGTGGATGCTCTGCGAGAGCTGCACAGGCTCAAGAAGAGCTATCACCAACTCAGCCACATTGCAAATGTTGCCAGAGAGAAAGCTGCTGATGCACAGACAAGGTCAGTGCATCTTTGTGGTTGAGAAAAAGAGAGAAACATTTCTGATATGATTGCATGAAAAAGACAAGTGGTTTCATCTAAGAGGTACATACATTATAAAATACGCAGGTCAGGTTGTTGAAAAATCCTGAAGAGTTTAAAGCCCCCATGAAATGAAAAATACATGTTCCTATTATTATAGCATGTCCCTGTGTTGATTGTTTATTTATCATATGACTGAATGGCTTCCATCTTACGACCTCAAGAGAGACAAGGTTAGGATGGGGGATTAATTCATTCTTTGTCAAAATACTTTCTGGAACTTTTAACACCCTCTGCTTGATTATAAATTCTGCCAGTACATCCAACTTATTAGTTAAATCTGCAGGGAAGGATGCAGCTCACTTTGATGTTATTTTCTCATTCATGCAAATGATCAGAACCACCAACACAGTTTCCACTGCTTTCTAGTTACAAAGACCATAGTCAAACAGAATGTAGTGCCGGTTCTGTAAATATGCATGATAGACTTCTTCCCATAGTGATTATTTAGGACACCATTTTTGTCTTTGACTGAACTTTCACGCAGTCAATATTTTGGCTGCTATACACTAATACAGTAACTTCCAGGTTTGCTACACTACATGGGTGCACTATATCAGTTTCTGCAAACTGATATATAGTTAGATAGTTAGATAATGTGTGGCTTCCTTCTGTATGTTTTATATCTTATCAGAATGTTTTAACTTTGTCTTCCAGAGCCAGAAAGAGTGAACATGGAATTTTCCACTTTAAAGCAGGACTATATAAAATGACTGCTAAGGTATGGTGTTATGAAGGTACTGTTATAATACAAAATAACAGAAATGACACACACAAATAATCAAGGAAGTCATTAATAACCATATTTTGTAATGTGAAGCTGCAACAAGCTGTGGTATCTGAATGTTACTGATATGATCAGGTGAAACTATTTTTTATCTTTAAGCTTACAGACCCTGAATGACTATGCACGATCCTGAATAGTTTAGTTCAGTTTATTTTTTTTTAAAGTGGTCTGTACTCTATGTATGATGATGGTGTGTGTGTGATGTTTATTGCTTGTACTGAAGAACGATGTGTGTACGGTCTGTGTATCTGTGTACAGCTCAGTGCTAGGTTGAAGGAGTGTGATGACCGTTTGACTGAAGTTCGTAATGACTATCTGCTGGCCCTAGCAGCAGTGAATGCCCACCACCAAAACTACTCTAGGACTGATTTACCGCTCATTATGGAGGTACACACACACACACACACACACACACACACACACACACACACACACACACACACACACACACACACACACACACACACACACACACACACACACACACACACACACACACACACACACACACACACACACACACACACACACAGGAACCTTCCCTAATACAGCTTTCCCCTTTCTGGTGACTGATTGACTGGTGGGGGTTCTCAGAGCTATGTGTGGGGGGTTTCTTGGCCTGGCTTAGGTTGTGGACAACTGGGCATGGGATATATCGTCAGTAGTGTACCATTGTGTCATTGGGTGTTTCTGCCTTTGATCACTATACATCCTCCACAAAGGCAGCCAGCTGCAGGATGATCAGCCCTCAGGTTGTGTGTCATGTCCATTTGTCCCTGAAATCCACCAAGTTGAGAATAGCAGACCACTGAAAGGCTGATAGGGGTTTGGTTCTCAAGTGGGTAATTTTGATGTACTTGGAGTCCAGCATGGGTCCTTTTGCTTGAGCCAAATCCATAGACTGTTCTTTATTGTATCGAGACTATCTCTCCACCCAGATACATATCCCATAATTATTTAAGACACACCAGTAGTACTGGCTGCCCCAGTATATAAGCCGTTAAGTGATCACTCTGAATTTCCGATCTCCACTGAGCAGTTCAGACGTGGGTTTCAGCAGAGATTGAAAAGACAACTTATAGACCTACTTACTAGACAGACAAGCATTGAGAAACCACTGCCAGCGGTACGTATTGTCTATGGTCCCCCAACAGATCTGGTGGCCCAGTCTTCAGTGGCCTGGGTTGGGGTGCCACCTAAAACCTGTCACTAGCTTTTCATTTGGCGGATTAGCTTTAGTGGCCCTTCACCCCTGTGGTTGCTGGCCTTGGCGTCTTGCGGGGCCAGAGGGCTCTAGCTGGTGCCTTGCACCGGAGTGTAAAATGACTGCAGACAGCGTCTGGCCAGCTCAGGGGTGTGTGAATAGTGTAGGGGAGAAGGGGGAGAAGATGAGCCACTTTTTACATTTGATGATTTTACTGAATAACAGAAGTGTATTTGTTTCAAACAACAGTTACTATTTATACCTCAGGCTGTTGTGTACCCATGGAAATTAAAACAAGTTATCATATTATTATGGTTTCAGAACAAAAACCCAGCAAAAAAAGTTGGACCTTTGGCACAACTTTATACCCCAAGGTGGGGGTAAAGTGATCATAGCTATGGGGCTAGCTAAATTGAGCCCTCTGTGGGTAAATGCTGCCACCATTAAAAACTGATATAAAAATGACCCAAAATCAAGCAATTCTGAGAGAATATTCAACTTTGTGTTAATGCCATCAATTTAACAAAGGCAAAAAAAATTATACTTAAAGTAAAACCAATTATATGTTTATTGTTGTTCAACATGTTACTTTAACATTTTAGGGAAGGATTAAACTGTATTCTTTGTGTGTTAGCTACAGAAAGATGTTACTTTTGTGTATGTACAGCATGTTTGTGTGACTTAAACTTAACATTAGTCAACAAGGTATTCATTCGTTAACATTGTAACAGTGATCAAACACCAACATGAACTTGTAACAGTGACAGATAAAGAGTTTGTGTACATGTATGTACGCATGTCTATGTATGTGTGTGTGTGCATGTGTGTGTATGTGTGCAGTGAATAATGACTGACCATTTGTTCAATTTACCCCCACATCACTGGCTCGTTCTACCCCACAACCACCATTTGACTGTTTCACACAGTAGCTCAGATCAACAGTTATGCAAATCTTCTTGTTTTGTAGCTTACATTGAATTAATTTAACATATAATAGTGTCAAAAACATATCGATTTAATTGAGACAACTTAGTAACATGATGAATTGACTTTGAATGACAAAAATCAGTTTTTTTTGCTTTGGTTTGCTTACCACTCTCTCCATGGGCTCGAGTCAAAGATGGAATTAGAAATGTTAGCTACACTTCCTTAATTTGTGGTCAATTACCACACACATGATTACTTTTTTTTATGGTTACCTAGATAGAGGGGGTGGTTCATCTTACCCACTGACTCGACTTACCCCATTCTCCCCTACATTTGTAAATAGTTTGTAGCACAGCTCATCGGGTACACGATTAGAGCACTGGTGATAGGTCTGGGGTTCTGAGACTGCTCTGCTTCTTCACGAGTTGTCTTACAGAAGTCCCTGTACATATGGAATATGTATCTGGGTGGAGAGACAGTCTCAAGAGGATAGAGAACTGTAGGTCACATTGTACCCATTGCTCTCTGAGTGAAGAGACTATCTCTCCACTAAGAGATCGCTCGGTGGTGTCGATCAGTGAAAACCAGATTGATCACGCACACCTGGGGCTGATATAAAGCGTGGAGGGCTAAAGCTGGGGGAGAGGGTGTTGTGAGTATTTTAGGTACCCACAGAAACACGTTGCTCTGGGATCCCCTCCTCTGATATGTTCATCTAAGAATGTGAATGGAATAAAATCCGCAGCTTTTTTTATTGATAAAAACTGCCTCTTGTTCTTTATTTATCTCATCAGCAAATGGATGGGGACGTTTATGATGACTTGAGGAGCCATTTTACCCTGCTGTGTGGGATAGAAATGGATTCCTGTTTGTCCATACACAAACTGTACAGCAAGATATGGGACAGTGTTGGTAAAGTACGTGCGTTTTTATGTTCAGCATATAGTATATTGATTTGTTTATGTATGAGTACTGTTTTGACAGAACGCTCTCTTCTGTATTCATTATAAATATGCATAACTACAACTGAGTATGTTTTCGGTGACTCACCCATTTAGAGGTTCTTTATTCAATGGTGTTAGAATTAGCAAAAGGCCTTCAGATCTTATCTGCCCAAGACTTTTGGTTTCTGTCTAAGTTGCATTAATGCCAGGTATCACTCAGTGACTTCTGAGAAACCAGACATAAGAAATGTCTCACCTTTTCTCTAGACGACATATGTGTGGGGGCAGAAAGTCATGGGGAGGGTAGAAGAAGAAAGGTCACAGAGAGAATTTCAGCACATACGCAAAATGTTTGAACTAGCAAGTGAGTGCAGTCTGAGAGAAACACCTCCAGTTTTCTCTTCAGCATGTGATTGGTTAAAAGGCATTTTGGATATCTCTGTATTGCTGGTCCATGGCCAGAAGAAGAGAAAATGCTGCATTGTTGTTCACTTACACTTGTTTCATAAAAACACACTGTGGTTGTTTTGATGGTCTGAGTTGCCCACACATATTGAAAAAGTCATGAAGCTATTTTATACTTTCCTGACAAATTCTGCAGAACTCCCAGTGATGTGACAATGGAGCTGTGTTCTCAGAGGGTTGATGGAGGAATGAATGTTTCTAATATTTCCTGCTAACAGTGATTTGCTGTTGTGTTGTCAGGTGACCAGAGATAAAAATATTCAGCAGTTTCTACAAGAATCTGTTGCCTTCAATAAAACCACCGGATTTCCCTTTCAACCTGCTCAACATGACAAGGTGTGATTAGATTACTTGTAATATATTTCCTTTAAATTTGAGAATGATAATATTGAATATTGTACTACATTGTGATGTGTTAGATTCTCAAACCTTTTTCACACAGTTGAACCTGAATTCCATTTATTGCAAACTGTCCCAAAAGGCAATTATTTTCCCTCTGTTTATCTTTACTTATGAATGTTTGTCCGAGTACACACTTGTTTAGCAGATGGCCATCACTGTGCCAGACTTGATGTGTTTATGTGTTTGTAAAAAAATATCACATCCACTATAGAACAGTAATACTCACCCTTTCCAATTTCACTTCCCTTAAATAAAACAAAATAGAAATAACTGAAACTAAGCCAAACATAATAAATCAGTCTTACCTTTACGTTAAGATAAACTGCCTAGTTTTTTCCATACTGCTTCTTTAACATGAGAGAAACAGGATGAATTTCAAAAAAGGTTTAGCTATTGACATGTGAGATCTTAGGTTAGCTAGAACATTTGTAACAAAATGTACTTTGAAAAGTGATGCAGACAAAACCTGCCATTTCAAAATTGTAAATGACACCAGCCCTCATGTCTCTGACGCAGTCTCATTAAAGAATTCAACATGGCATGCTGCACTGAACACTGCAAATGTCTAAAAGCTGAATAATGTCATGTCTGTCTTCTTTGCAGGTGTCTTCTCTACAGGAGGTCTGTGCCTCAGCAGCGGAGGGTTGTCTGGTTAAGGAAGCCAAGAAGTGGGCTACTAAAGCTGCGAAGGACTATAAAATCATCACCCACGGAGAGAGGGTGAGGCTTGGATTTCCGAGTTAAGTGGCTAGGTGATCCTTGTTTAAGCAATGCTTGGTGATCACCCTGCTTGAGTTTGAGTTCAGTTTTTACTTAACAACTTCAGAATGTAGAGCAGCAACCTTTTCAGGACACACTTCACATATGGCCATTTCCTCACTTTGGAGCCGGGAAATGCTTGTAGCAGTGGCCCTCAGATTTTGTTTGTTTGTTTTTGTTATTCAAAATATTAATTTTGTCAAAATATAATTTCCAAATTAGCATCACTGTGTTGTGAAAGTCCTTTTGTGCATGTTTTCATTCATAGTAGCAATGAAAGTAGGAGTGAATTTGTGTCCGAAATTAGACGTGCTATATATACAGTATGGTTGATATGTTTAAAATTGTACTCTGATGACGAATGTATTTTATATTTCTACGTCCTCCTGTCAGGCTCTACAAATGTTAGGAAGTCGGTTGAAGCTCTTGTCTGGGGAGACGGGGCTTAGTGTGGAGCAGAAGATAGCAGAGGTGCAGGACAGTGTCAGGAAAGCAAAGGTATGGATCTCTCAACAGGTTGGTGCTGCTGTTGGTCAGTCTGACTGCGACAGAGTGACTGAGACTATGACAGGTCAATGTGTGTGTGTGTGTGTGTGTGTGTGTGTGTGTGTGTGTGTGTGTGTGTGTGTGTGTGTGTGTGTGTGTGTGTGTGTGTGTGTGTGTGTGTGTGTGTGTGTGTGTGTGTTTTGAGAGAGAGAGAGAGAGAGAGAAAGAATAGGGCAAAGCACTGCACACAGACCTACAATTAAGCAACGGTACAGAACACTAGGTCGGAGAGCTGTAATGTTGTGTATATCATTATGATATATGTTTATGTACATATGTTTATATCAATGCTATAGATATATCACTATTCAAGACATTCAAGACTATGATTTCAAATAATAAAGGCCTGAGTTAATGATAATCAATAAACTGAAACATAGTATTGATATTAATATCAAGCAAGGGGCAGAAGGATGAAATTGCACTTTGGTTTAGTATGTATTTGCGGTTAAATATTAGTTGAGCATGTTTAAGCACAAAACACAAGCAATATCATATCAGCCCAGTGTATCTATGTGTCACCACTTATGTCTGTTCTCACCTGATAAAAACACAATCCTCAAATCTATCAAAGGGCCTCTTCAACGTTTTGTGCCTGTAAAAGTGGAAAAAAGAGGCACAACTAAAAGCTATATGTCTAGGTTCATACAATATGCGTTCTAATGCATGTCTCATATAATCTAATAGTGTACGTCCCATACAAACCTTTCGGTATGCAAGGTCAAAGGTGAGATATTTTTTCAAGGGGTTCGACTTGGCAGGTCCAGCGTGAGCCTAGATTAGTAGACTACTGGATCAAGACAATCATGGACATAGATGAAGAAAATGTAATTGTTGGAATGCAATACAAGTCACCCCATTGACTGTGGATCTATGTATACTTGGAAACCCAACATCTAAGCTGACACAGAAACAATTAGCCCAATTTCCACAAACACAACCTGCTCTAACAACTAGAGATTGATGAGGTACATCAAAGCTGTTAAGGCAAGGGGGAGCCAGTATGACAGATCATGGGGCAGATATCATCATCATCTCCACATTCCGATATTGGGTTTGAAGCCCCAATAACAGATTCAGATAGCAGACTAACCAAGTTGGATACCTGGAACCTCCATAGCCAATTATGTAAGTCATTTACGGAAGTCTGCTAGAATACATGTCACCATAACGGAGACCATACCTGAGATCAAAAAGCTTGCCTAAAAGATGAACACCATAATCATAAAGAAGGGTAGAGTCCAGGATTAAGACAACGTTGAGAGAGGTTAGTCAGCTATCAAGGCTACAGAAAAGTGTGGTCAAGTAAGGGCTACCAAAGAAGTACAACAGACTGTCCATACCTCCATTTATTAGAAACTGCCAAACAAAGACACAACTCTGTCTACATGCCTGAAGAGGTACACTAGAGAAGCCAGGAGAAACATGGTGTTTACCATTCACCAAAGTGTACTCTAAGTGGCAGGGTAATACGATGAGAACAATACTGGAAAAGTATATGGGAGGGGGAAGAATCACAGTCACCCGAGACCAGATCAGACAGCAAGCTCCGCATTTTTAAGGAGTGTCTTATGATTTCTAAGAGCACATTTATCTATGATGATATGGAAATAACTACATCCTGAGTTTATGTCACACTGGATCTAAAAACATACCATTTCTGTGGGCTCAGAGTTATGACTCCATGGGATTTTTGATGCTAAAACCTCAATTTCTTTGATAAAATCTGAACAATAGTTTTCTTTCAAATAAAGGGTGGCTGTGGCTCAGGAGATAGAGCGAGTCGTCCACTAACCAGAAGGTTGGAAGTTTGATCCCCATCTCCCCCATGCCAATTAAATACAGACCTTTTACCATGAATAAAAGCTCACATAAAATGTGATGCAGTAAACTGCTCAGCTTAGCTGGGTGATGGGGTGTTTGGATGATAGCCTATACTGTAGTTAGAAAACACTTTGATAGATGACATATCTTAATGTAAGATACAGAACCTTCTGTCTCTCTGAGTGTGTCTAAGTTGGTGTCTTGTGTTTTTCTTGTCTTAGCTCAGCAGAGTGAAGGCAGAGGCTCGTCTGGTGCTGTTGTCAGACAGTGTCCCAGGAATTGAACTGTGGCTTCATGATGCCATGAACCAGGCAGAGGAGGAGCTGGAGAGAGAGAGACGGCTCAGTGAACAGAGGAAGTCTACTGAAGACTTTTCAGTACACAAACACACACACTCACACACTCACAAACACACACAGGTGTGTGAGCCGGGGGCCTTTGTCACATCAGAGTAAAATAGTTCCATTGTCTCAATTCTAAATTAATATCCACAGCTATGCATTCAAACTGTATGTTGCTCTACTATATCAAACAGTAGAAACGTTTGAGCAGCTCCACTAATTCCACTAAGTAGCTGAGATGAGAAGAAATAAAATTAGGAAGAGGATGGTCAGTAGATTCAATCAAATGATATTACATAGATCAAATATATTTAAAAAAGGTATGTCAGTATTATTTTATTGAGATATTTTACCAAGTTATGGTCTCCCACTGCCTGGGAATTGGGGTTTTTTGTGGTCTGAGATGGCTTTAAGATGGTTTTATCTTTTAATGTAATTTATTTACAATAGTCAAAAAAGATATACTAGATATATCCTTTAAACCTTGTACAGAAATTATTTCAGTCAAAAAACACAAATGAACAAAGATGAAAACATTGTGTTTGTTGAAAAAAAATATTTAAACTTCTCATTTCCAAGTAAGGTGGTTTGTTGACCCTCTTTATGTTTAAAATGAAAAAAATATATATTTGAAAGAGGAATATTAAATCTTTTCGATTATAAGTCTGCTTTTGTGTGTTTTACAGGAGGATGAATTTGAGCTGACTGACTTTGAGGACTATGACGATGAGAATGCCGACATTTTTGCAGCTCCAGTGTCAGCATCTGGAGAGTGTGTTTATCCTGCAGCCTGCAGAGTTATCTATAGCTATCAGGTAGTCCTCGCTAAAATATACACACTTTTCTGGTTTTGTATCATCTGCAAAAATACATCTCAAAACCTCTGTCATTTAGTCTTGGGGTTGAGTCTCACAAGTTGTTTTGTGGGAGACTTAGTCTCATTTCTTCTTTGCATGTCTGTCAGTTGGTGAGGTGGGGTGATTTTAACTTTGCCTGCGCTAGCGTGATTATAATCCCATCCAAAGCATATGTGATTTATTACTCCCCCCCACCATAGTTAATTACAAGGGTGCTTGGAGAGCACATACCTCTGCTAATTATTATGTCGCAATGTTGCAGGAAGAAAAATAAATTCTGGATCTGCACCAAAATGTAATGGTTTCTTTTGTGACCCATACCACATCCACCAAGTTCATAGTCCAGTAGACTTTGCATAATGCTGCTAACTAATAGACAAACAAACAAACACCAGTTAAAACATAACCTCCTAGTATATCACTCAGCAGAGTGCAGTACCCTTAGGAGACCACATTTAAATTCACTAGATCTAGATTTTCATTTGGATCTGCACCAAATTGCACACTCATAAATCAGTCCAATAAACATGCTTGATTTTCTTAATCAAGTTAGATGAATAATATATAATTCATTTTCTCTCTGTTGTTTATGAATATAATTGCATCAGTCAATATGACCTGGTAATATCCTGGCTAACATTTGACATATATACGTTGCCAGTCTGGGATCATTCAAAAGTATTTACAATTTGTGCCTTTCTTTACTCATAAACAAGTAGTGTAAATGTGTAAACCTAAGGAGTTGGAATGATGTTATTTAGGTGTCACACATAATTGGAGGATAATTTATACCTGATGCTTCATTAACAGTCAAACCTGATCAGGTAAATTTTGACCAAAGACAATAAGTTATAAAAGATAAAAGTCTCATGGTCAATGTGAAGTTAATATGAGGATTAAATGTTATCTAGAGAACTGGTTAGAGATGTTATTTAAGAGATGCCAAAATGTCATGTTTATCCTCACACATTATGATTTTGTTATCTAAAATCTTTGGAACATGCTGATGAATTCACAAATGGTGCAGGATGCTGCATTTCCTGTCTGCTTGGTTGCATAAAATCATCTAGTGTCACAGTAAGACGCTTTGAATTTACCCAGCAAATGAAAATGTGCAGTGTGTCTGGAGAACTGCATCATGACAACACCCATTTCATTGAAGAATTCATAGAATTTAATTTAAAGCATGTTGTGTCCTTCAGGCTGGCCAGTCAGACGAGCTGTCAATCAGGGAAGGGGAGGAGCTTCAAGTGATCGAAGATGGAGACATGGAGGACTGGCTGAAGGTAACAGTTCTTTGTTCACATATCATGACAGCAGGAGGCTTCTCCCAGTTAGGTTTTCATTAGTTTTAATCATCCTTTGAGGTGTCTTCCTTTCAAAAAAAATCTGCTGATTAATTCCACCAAAACACTGAATAAAAAAATGTCATCCATCGATCCATCAGCTACAACACTTATCCTTTAAGGGTTATAAAGAAGCATTGTCAGACCCAGCTGACATTGGCCAAGAGGCAGGGTACAAGAACAGGTCACCAGTCTATCACAGGCTGATTTCTTATTGTCATTATTATAGACTGAATTCTAAACGTACTTTTGCAGTTTTGCTGAGTTTAAGGACAACTGTGTGAGTGTGTGTAAGTTATCAACATCACTGTGTGTAAGTTGTACTGTGTGTAAGTTGGCTTTGACACACGTGGGTAAAAATGGTCGCTCATTACCACTTGTGTGTGTGTGTGTGTGTGTTTAATTGTACAATACGTGGGGCAAAGTATGCTCATACTGAGACTGTGTATCATTCACACTAATAATTTGTCGTTATGTTTATGATAATATGATGTGGTTTATAAAGTGACAAATCATTTTATTTAAGTTGAATTTGTTTATATGCAGCCCTCTATTAAGAGTTTGTTATTTTGTTAAGATAAATAGCTATTAAGTTCATAGGGATTTTATGTTTGTATAAATTCATGTTAAAGTCAAGCCTTATGAAGGACAATCTAAAAGACAGTCGGTTAATAATATCACAACTTTAAAGGACTATACAAGCCGTTTATGAGTACATAAGGGAAGTAATATTTGTTTTGTTTTCCTTCTATGTGTGTTCACACTTATCACAGCATGTATGGAGATGGAAATAAAGTATTGTGAACCATCAGTAAAAGAGAGTCAGACCATCATTCAGCTGGGGATGCTACATTCGTAGAGATCCAATTACAAGTGTTCAGCTCTAAGTTCATAGGTCATGTCATGACCCAGATTCATTTAAGTGGCACTACCAAATGATGTTATTTTTACCCAGATTTATACAAATGTACATGAAAAAAGCATTTTCATGTTAAATGAGTGTTTCTCTGATGCTGTGCAGTGGACAGGACATCCCTGTGGAGCTGCGAGCCGAGCTATGTGATTTAAATTGGATGAAATATGCATTTTTACTATTCTGGCACACAAACACAATGCTGATAAGTATGCACAAATAGAGGATATAATGCCATCGACAGGTGACAAAATGAAATCATTAAAATCATAGATTTTTTTCAGGTTTTTAAAGTGACTGGAAACATTTGGGATAATGGTGCACAACTTATCAACATATATACATAGATCTACTAGCCTTTTATTATGTGCTGTACAGTGCATATTGTATGTTTTCCAGTGTTTCATTCATATCGCTGGATACCTGATCATGTCTCTGTGCAGGTGTGTAACTCATGTGGTCAGGTGGGTTATGTTCCTGAGCGTTATGTGCAGTTCCTGTGTCTACAAGCAGAGGACGCTGCTCAGCTGGACTGTTCCTTCAGCTCCACCTCATCCACTGGAAATAAAGAGAAGGCAAGGAGCAGAGGTTAGCACTTAATATGTGTTATTAATACTAGCACTAAACATATGAGTACTTAGTTATGTTTCGTGTCATGCACATATTGTACAATATAATGCAGTTGTAATGGGGACACATGTCAGATACTAATCAACCACCAAAGAGGTTAGCATCCAAGTTTCTTATAGTCATTCAACCAGAAGCACTCATCAGTACGGTGGCCCGGAGAGCTCAACACACTGCAACTTAAGAAAACACATGCAAGTGGACAAAACACAAGCAGAGTAAGAAAACATCTTCATCAATTTGAAAACATAACACATTACGCACAACACAACACATTACAGAAACGTGCTGCAAATACAGAAACGCGCTGCAAATACAGAAACGCGCTGCAGTTACAGAAACGCGCTGCAAATACAGAAACACGCTGCAATTACAGAAAACGACAACAGAAGTGTTTCCAGGAGACACCTAAAAGTGATGGACACTGCTGCCACAGGAGCCACAAAAACATCCAATACATCCAACAAATCCAGTTCCACAATATGGACAATACATGGAGAAAAAGGAAAACTGTGAATGTGAATGCTAAGTGCTGTAAATTACTCACAAACAGGGGCTTGCTTGTTAGCGCTGTTTATTCAGTTTAACAGGAGAAAACGGCATGTCTCTAGCTCAGACCATTGAGGAGTCATGACGCTCTAAAGACAACATGATATTTGATATCATATAAAGCCCAGTGGGTCTCAGAGGGTTAACAGTAGACATCTGAAGTAATAAAGTTTATTATTTATTAAAATAAGTTTAGCTAATTTTCCAATATCACTGACGGACACCGACTTTAACAACTCCAAACTGCGTCAGCAACAACAAGCGGACGTGTCCATCACTTTTAGGTGTCCTCTGGAAACACTTCCGTTTTCTGTATTTGCATCACGTTTCTGTATTTGCAACGCGTTTCTGTATTTGCAGCGCGTTTCTGTATTTGCAGCGCGTTTCTGTATTTGCAACGCGTTTCTGTAATTGCAACGCGTTTCTGTATTTGCAACGCGTTTCTGTATTTGCAACGCATTTCTGTATTTGCAGCGTGTTTCTGTAATGTGTTGTGTTGTGTTGACAAATTGATGAAGATGTTTTCTTACTTTGCTTGTGTTTTGTCCACTTGCATGTGTTTTCTGACGTTGCAGTGCGTTGAGCTCTCAGGGCCACCGTACATCAGAGACCAAGAAGGTTTAGGTACAAAGGGCATCCAGACAATGAAACATAAAACAAACTTGAAACAAAAGTATTTTCTGTTTACAGAGAGCAGTAATTAGGGCCCGAGCACCTCCGGTGGGAGGCCCTATTGTATTTCGAAGGATTTGTATTTCCCTTTTGGGGCTTTTTCAGGGCCTAGACATGCTCAAATTGTTACCAAAGTTTGCAGGGAATTCTAAACCCCAAAAGGTAATTGTATTCTGGAGTAATTTGAAATGGGCGTGGAAAAATTGCTCAACAGCGCCATCTAAGGAAAAGCCCCTCAGTTAGCTTTCACCGATCTTCACAAAAATCGTAGCCCAGGTGTATCATGACCAGACAAACAAAAAAGGTCAGAGGTGCAATTGGAAAAAAGCAACAGGAAGCCCGCCATTTTGACTTTAGTGGCCATTTTTCACATTTTTCACATTTTTACTTTGACGAACTTGTCCCAGGGCTTTCATCAGATCAACTTCAAATTGAGATGAGTGTCATCACAACAAGATGGAGATAAAAAATAACCCAAAGATCGATTTTTCGTCACACGGTGTGACTGTGGCGTGGTGTCAAAGTTTGATTACACGCCATCAAAACACGAGGTTCTGTATCTCGGACAAACATGGTCCAATCGAGTCCAAACTAGACATGTAAGACAAGAGTCCCGGCCTGATGACATCTACACAGAAATCATGACTTAAAATCACAGCGCCCCCTGCTGGCTACAGGAAGTGACATGTTTTTACTTTGATGAACTGCTCCTGGCTGCTTTACAATAAACAGCTCAAAAGAGCTCAGTCAAGTCATTGGACCATGGTCAGAATTGTGACATTTCCTCAAACCGTGTAAACATTGAGGTGCGGCGAAGGATCATCCTTCGCCAAAGGACACGATGTTGTCATAACTCCAGTGTGCATTGTCCTATCACCGCCAAACTGCTGTCTCATGATCAGAGTCCAAGCCTGAACAGCTCTATGTGTCAATATTTCCTCAGTGTCATAGCGCCACCTACTGATTCGCCATGAAACAGGAAGTACTTTGTAAATCCACTCTGCATTATCCAACCGGCTCCGAACTACTGACCTAAGATCACAATCCTGACCTGAACAGCTCCATATATTAATATTAGTTCAGGGTCATACCACCACCTACTGATCAGCGTGAAAATCAAGTTGTGGTAACATTGTCCAATTGACACAAAATTGCTCACGCTACATCAGAGCCCCTACTTGAACTGATCTATATGTCTGTATGTAATAATAGTGATGGCGCCACCTACTGGCAACAGGAAGTAAGCTTTGTTTTACAACTATCATTCGATTTACATAAAATTTTCAAAGTGTGATGTGCAATTGATAGCGTGGACCGTAATGAGCAATTAGTAGGCAAGGATCGACATCGTGGACGGACGCAGGAAGTGAAGCGTTGTCCTTGCCGCAGTCCGCAAAACGCGTGCAACGCGGAGACGTGCGCTTGGTCATTGATCGTCTGTCTGTCTGTATTTTTTTTTTTTGGGACGGACAGACGGACATCTGTCTGTCTGTCCGTATTTTTTTTTGGACGGACGGATGGACGGACGGACATGAGCACGACAACAACTTTGTGCATTGTGCGTTACCAAACAACACTGAAACTGAGGTTCTGTATCTCGGACATACAAGGTCCAATCGACTCCAAACTAGACATGTAAAACAAAAGTCCCGGCCTGATGACATCTACACAGAAATCTTGACTTAAAATCACAGCGCCCCCTGGTGGAAACAAGAAATGTCTTGTTTTTGGAACGTCTTACACTTGGAGGTATTCCTCCTCACCCACTGCTCGCAGCCATGTCAAACTGTATCAAATGGGTCTCAAGACATTGATAATGTAGGCATAACATTACTGTGACTTTTCATCAAACGCCATAATAGTGGCGTGGCGTCAAAGTTCATCAACTCGCCGTGACACACGAAATTACTATAACTTCGGTGTTGGAGGTTCAACCTCCCTCAAACTACATTTGTGTAACAACAGCCCCCCCCTGCAGACATTCAGATGGTTTTAAGGAATGGGCGTGGCAAAATAACTGACTAGCGCCCCCTCGGTGCTTGCGAGGTTGCATTTAGGCCATGAATTGTCCTTTTTCCATTTTGCCGTGGAATATGGGCTGCCACATATGGAGTGGTGTATGCTGGAAGCCTGTCCACATCCTCCGCTGCAACAAGGTCGGAGTCTGGATAGAGGTTAGGGACGGCTGGAGCTGCTGCCTGCGCCCTCTGCAGCGGTAGCAGCTGAGTGTCCGACTGGTCATCAGGCTGCACCACTGCTGGCTGTGGTTGTTCTCTTGGTGGAGCTGAGTCCAGATCAGGGTGTAGTCGGAGACACTGAGACTTGGAGATTAGTTCAGTCCCTGATATTCACTTCAGTTAAACAACATTCATACGCTCCCCAATCCAGCACATTGCAGTTTAGTTTTGAGTTGCTATAACTGATTTAAACTCAGACTTCCCATGCCTGGAAAACCACAGTCATCCTCTCTATTCTTAAACCTATTTTCTCAAATAGGTTGTCTCAGTAGTTGTGAACCCGACTCTTATTTTTTATCAATTTAAACTCTGGTAATGTAATTATTTTTCCATCTTTAAATCTAAATGTGGATGCTTAGGATACTGAATACCTGGCCAATAGAATGTAGAAACCTTAAAGGTTTAGTGTGTAGAATGTACAGGCAGCATAATGTTCCCCATGTGTTCAGTGTGAACCTGCTCTTCAGCTTTTAGTTAGTTACTGGTTGGTACATATGCCACTACTGATATTTCTGTGAAGAGCTCGTATTGTTCAGGTTTTAACTTCTTGGCTTGTGTGATGCTGCGCTAAATCAACTTGCAACACAATCAGAATCAGATTTAGTGTCACTTCTATAATATTCACTCAGCATACACAGGAATGATGAAGAAGAAAATACCTTTCTCCACAGATTTTTTTCTTTAGGTGTATATATATATACACCTAAAGAAAAAAAACAATAGTGCAATTGTGCTAAGGTGCTGGTTTAGTGGAGTTATTGCAGATTGGAGGAGTTTAAAAGTCTTATGGCCTGGGGGATGAAACTGTGTCTGAGCCTGGTGGTGCGGGCCCGGATGCTGCGGTACCGTCGGCTGGACGGCAGCAGGCAGAACAGTTTATGGTTTCCTTTGATCTATTAGTCACATCATAGTCCTTTAACCCCCTTTGTTTGAATTTCTTAAACCTCCTTTGCTTCAATTCCTTTAACCCCCTTTGCTTCAATTCCTTTAAACTCCTTTGCTTCAATTCCCTTTCTATTCTTTAAAGATGCTCTTTATCTCAGAAAAATAAGAAGTGAAGAATCAGTCTGCACTAACCAGCGAATTGGTAGAACAAAGAAGATAAGAGATTTTTCATGAGAATTTGGAAAACACATCTTGAACAGCGAAAATAACAATTCGTAACACACATTGAAACAAACAACAGTCGCAATGGAGATCACTCGGAGAGTGAAACAAATGGATATAAAGGTAGAGACTGTCCGCCCGTACTTCGAGTCCTTTTTTACGAAGATCAGTGCAGAGCAGTGGGAGCTGTTGAAGTCATGCAAACCGGATGAAGCTACAACATTTATGTTGGCAGATCTTCTGCTGAAGTTAATGACGACCGTTTCAAATGCCATTGCAAAGCGATGTCCCGATGCACCCTTGTCTGAGGAAGAAGTTCGGTCCATTCTGGGCGACACTCTCAACGACAGTCTTTCACCAGGCACAACAAAGTCTAAGAGTTTGGATAAGCTCACAGACTTGGTTGTAGAGGAGGTGACGAAGACTGTCAACTCCACCTTGTCTGCAAGCTCCACCTGTGTGAGCTCTGAGAAGCCTATACCAACCCGCCTCATTAACCCCGCTAAAGTCCAGAAGATGATCTGTTATGCCTGCGAGACGTTAAAGGCAGATGCAAAAATCCAACTCTTGCTCGAGTGTCAATCGCGCAGGCGAAGTCAGGCCATTTCCTCAGAGGAACAGGACGCTTCAGATGATCCCATTCGGATGTGTAGGACCTCTTCAAGCTCCCACTCTTCAGGAGTCAGCTCCAAGTCAGGTAGTTCCTCAGAGGGAGGTTCAACAACAAGCAGTATGGACAGTGGGAAGAAGCTTGTCCAGGAAACAATCAACAATAGTTTGACTGACATCACAGACTTCTTTAATGAGTTCAATGACAGCCTCTTTCTCAATTCATCGTTTTCTCCAGAGATTGATATGGCTTTAGATGAAATTATTGAGTCAATCAATAAGGAAAGCAAAATGGAAAGGAATCTCCACAGCCAAACCTCTCAATCAGTGAAGGAATGAGGACGATCAATAGTCTTTTCATAAAGACTTTTGCCACAGCAGGGACGCTTCAAATACTGACAGGGTCGCGAAAAATTCAAGGAGGAGACCAAAGTCAATAGGAGGCTGACGATACAGTCATTGATGGCTAGTATTGACGCTGTGCTTCTGGAGAAGGAGAAGCCGGGAGGTGGAAATGAAAGTTCTGCATTCCAAACACTGAAAAAGCCTCCATCTGAAAAGGTTCTTGTATTCACAGAACAGCTTTCAGATCTCATCTATGCGCACATCGCACCTGGAAGGAATTCAGACATTAGTTCAGGTCCAGTGAAAAAGGTGGCTGTTACTAATGCACACAGGGGCATATATGCAGACATTCAGACCAGGGTGTTTTGTTTTCTGTCCTTGATAAGCTGGTGGCTGAACAACCAAGTTAACTGCCACACAAAAAGGGTGTCAGAGGCTTTTATGGCCATCGACTCACTGGAAACAAACAAGCAGTCATCATCATCAGAGGTCAGCAGCATTGAAGAGAAAACATCGAAGCAGTCAACATCATCAGAGGTCAGCAGTGGAGGAAATGAAAGACCGAAGAAGTCAACACCAGCAGTGTTCAACGGAATTGAGGAGAAAGGATCGAAGCAGACTTCATCAGAGGTCAGCAGCGGAGGGAAGAAAAGACCGAAGCAGTCAACATCATCAGAGGTCAGCAGCGGAGGGAAGAAAAGACCGAAGCAGTCAACATCATCAGAGGTCAGCAGCATTGAGGAGAAAAGATCGAAGCAGTCAAAATCATCAGAGTTCAACAGCATTGAGGAGAAAACATCGAAGCAGTCAACATCATCAGTGGTCAGCAGCAGTGGGAAGAAAAGATCGAAGCAGTCAACACCAGCAGTGGTCAGCAGCATTGAGGAGAAAAGATCGAAGCAGACAACATCATCAGAGGTCAGCAAAGAAAAGGAGAACTCAGCATCATCAGACAGCAACTCCAGGGAGAAGATTGCAAAGATGCTGGCAGCAGACAGATGTAAAATGTATGTCAGTGTTCTCTTGGACCAGCTCATCACACGAAGCTATAATAAGGCAAAGGTGACCTGGACTGATGTCGACATAACAGACACAAGTCATCATCTGCTGGAGAGAATATGGGCCGAGGTCAAAGACATTGACTCAACTTTCAACCCCAACACAATCCTTGACGAGGTCATTTTCAAGGAGTTGTGTAAGAAGTGGCCTTGTCCAGAGATGCTATTGGTTTCCTTTCTTTTAAGAGATCCAGAACTTGAGATATCAATTAGCTCCTCTTTGAAAAGACGCCTGTGCAAAAAGCCTGGCTTCTTCTCCTCTTTCAGAGCAGGCTTCTCTTCCTTCTTCCGGAGATAAAAGGTGGATGATGTTATTCCGATAGCTTCACTTTCAAATTTAAATATGTTTTCTCCATGTGCTCCTGTTATCCCCACATTTATAAGAATGAATAAAATGTATAAAATGGAATTATTTGCTCTCAGTATTTATTCCACTCAGACTTAAGTCTTGTTGTGGCTTTTCTCCAGGTGCTCCGGTTCCCTCCCATATTTAAAACAATTATTAAAAGATTCAAAATCGAATAATTTGTTCTCAGGATTTATTCCACTGAGACTAAAGTTTTGCTGTTTTACAAGCTGAAAATTCACTGTTTCACAGGTGCAAGTTTAGTTTCTTCCTTTAATTCATCAGCCATCAGCACGTTCACCTGAACTTAGCTCCAACAAGCTGTATAAGGCAGAGTAGAGTGACGTCATTATGGCTGGTGATCAAATAGCGATAGTAAGCATCTAACTGTCAGATATTTTCAGAATAAGACACAGTTGCTGCTGACTATCACCGTAAATCGATACAGTGTTACTTGATTGTGTTTGTCTTAATTTTGAAGGAAATTTGAGAGCTCAACTAATTCAATTTTGGAGTTAAATTTCTGCAGGAAGATGGAACTGCAACATGTTTTTTATATCTCACTTATGTAAAAAGCAACAAGAGTTTATATGATTTAATATATAGGATAAGATGTAGAATATCCCTTTTAAAAAAACATTAGATGTTAGCAGGAGTTAGGGGCCACCAGCGGATGTTAGGGACATATCTTCAGTTGTGTACCTTAGCGTCATCAGGTGTTTAGGTCTTTTAATCACAAGACATCCTCTTTTAAGGCAGGCCCACCACAGGTTGATCAGACCTGGGTGCATGTCCCTAGCATCTTGGGGCCCAGTTGGGATCTTTCCTCCTGATCCAGAGCCATTGGCTGCAGCGTTCTGCAGTGTGTGATGTTTCTTTTATGGTCCGGCGCAGGGCTTGTCGATGGATCTCCAGATCTTTGTGCAACCTAATGGTGCAGCCAACCTCCACAGGGCAAGCTATTGCTTTCCAGCCACATTGCTGTGCCTCAAATGCAAGGTCTGCATACCACAGCCTTTTCCTCTCATTTGATTCATCAACATTATCCACCTAGGGTACTGTCAATTCTAAAAAGTAGACGATGCACATGGTATTAGACCAGATTATCAGGTCAGGTCTTAGGGTGGTAGTGACAATATGTGATGGGACTGTAAGTTGCTGGCCCACATCCACCAGCATCTCCCAGTCTCGGACTTGCTCCAACTGACCACTACCGGCCAGTGGAGGAGGCCTCTCTTTCCTGTTCCTCTCGCGGATAAATGTTGTCCTTTAAACTGCATTCGATGTTTTGGATGGCAAGGCATTGGTAGCAGTTCACTTAGTTTCTAGTGTTGCTGCACGGCATTATCTGGTTGTGTATCAACGTATACCTACCTTAGGAGATACTTATTTTACAACCAGTGAGGATGTGCCTGACCCTAGCGTAATAATGTTAGTTAGTTGTCTCTATATGAATCCATTCATGACACAAAATGACTCGAGTGAAACTGATCTGACTTAAATGATCTGATTATTTTACAACCGTAGACCATACAACAATTGACAGTCTGAAATAAAAGATATCAAACTGAACAAATTTAACTTTTAACATTCTTTAGTTTTCAACATGATTCTAAGCTGACTTCATGTTATCATTTGATGCAGTGTTAACCTTTAACCTCTGATGTTGGACAACATACTGCAAATGTGAAGAGGAAACATCGGACATTAGCTTTAGAGAACAAACAAATTCAGATTAAATCCTGTAATTCCACAGGCAGACACTGGTTATTTCGTTGATTTACATTCACAAAAAGAGCCAATGAAATACATCGTTTATTTACATGGAAACATATCATTTTATAAGTTTTAGATCTTTTTCAGAAATGCACTTGATCAAATTCTTGTTGCAAATTATCAACAAGATTAAGGAAAATTCTATTTGGTAAAAGGCACATAAAAAAAAAAAACACACGAGGAAAAGACATGGAGGGTGTAAACAAACACGAACAGATCATTTTCAAACTTTGAATCACAGACAAAATGGCAATCACGACTCTATCCCAACACAGTGATGAAAAGTTGTATTTCTGATGATGGTTTAAGAACTTCAATGTAAAGTTAAAGGTGCGAGGAGTATTAAAGGGCCCTCGCTCCTTGGGGTCAGCACATGTAGGTGAAACAATGGATTCTACATCTAATCTACAAAACTTCTGCTTTGTAAATGCATTTTTACTTTGACGAACTTGTCCCAGGGCTTTCATCTGATCAACTTCAAATTGAGATGAGTGTCATCACAACAAGATGGAGATAAAAACTAACTCAAAGATCGATTTTTCGTCACACGGTGTGACTGTGGCGTGGGGTCAAAGTTTGATTACACGCCATCAAAACATGAGGTTCTGTACTTCGGACATACAAGGTCCAATCGAGTCCAAACTAGACATGTAAGACAAGAATCCCGGCCTGATGACATCTACACAGAAATCATTTCTTAAAATCACAGCGCCACCTGCTGGCTACAGGAAGTGCCATGTTTTATACTTTGATGCACTGCTCCTGGCTGCTTAACAATATACAGCTCAAATGAGCTGAGACAAGTCATTGGACCATGGTCAGAATCGTGACATTTCCTCAAACCGTGTAAACATTGCGGTGCGGCGAAGGATCATCCTTCGCCAAAGGACACGATGTTGTCATAACTCCAGTGTGCATAGTCCTATCACTGCCAAACTTCTGTCTCATGATTAGAGTCCAAGCCTGAACAGCTCTGTGTCAATATTTCCTCAGTGTCATAGCGCCACCTACTGGTAACAGGAAGTAAGCTTTGTTTTACAACTATCATTCGATTTACATAACATTTTCACAGTGTGATGTGCAATTGATAGCGTGGACCGTAATGAGCAATTAGCAGGCAAGGATCGACGTAACATCGCCGAACGCAGGAAGTGAAGCGTTTGTCCTTGCCGCAGTGCGCAAAACACATGCAACGCGGAGACGTGCGCTTGGTCATTGATCGCTCTCTCCACTAACCGCAACAGGCTTCAAAATGCCTGTGCTCGGGCCCGTTAGTGCTACAACGTAGCCCTAGTTCTACTTGTTTCTAAAGCTGGTGTATCTGAACTTGAACAGATCTTTGACTTTTTGTCCATTTAAGGATCCAACTCATTTCCCAGAGTACTTTCCATTTTCAATAACAACCTTTGAGTGTGATCTATCTCTATAGCTCATAATGCTTATAATATAGTCTGATCTGTTTCAGGTATAGCCAGAGCTCTCTACTCCTACCAGGCCCAAAGTGCAGAAGAGCTTTCCTTCCAGGAGGGGGCACTAATCACACTGATGCGCTGTCGACATGGAGAGGTGTGTGTTGTAACAGATAATAGCCTACATGCTGGATCTGACAGACAATTACAGTCAACAACTCCAGCTGCTGATAAGGCCCATGTGGCTGAAAGTTAAAAATAAAGCTTTTATTTAAAGTGTGTCCTTCCACGTTATCTACATAAACAAATTGTCAGGTGGATGATGGATTTTGGGAGGGAGAGCTGAATGGACGGATTGGTCTCTTCCCATCGTTGGTGGTAGAGCTCGTACATGATGAAGGGGATGAGGAGGAGCCACAAGAGGAGGTGAGAATGGTTTCCTGACTGCTCCTCTTAACCATTTATTTTCCAGTTGAAGGATTCCGATGTCACATAAGACTGAAGCTTGATCCTGTTTGTCCTCTGCCCAACTCATCATATTGTTCGCTGGTTGTCTGTTTGACTTTGATGCCCCTATCTTTATTTTTTCTCCAGCCTCTCCCAAACCCAACCATGCCTCCCTTCTCTTCTACAGTAGGAATCCCCTCAACTCCTGGCTGTAGTTCCACACTTAATACTACCCCCCCTAGCTGTGTGGAAGACAAACAGCAGCCCTTACCTCTGAGGGTTGCAAACATTACAGTAGGTGAGTAGCATTAAACTTTACTGTAGTTAATGTAGTTAGTTGTTTAGGTAGTAATGGTTGTCAATTTGTCTTTGTGTTTTTTCTCAGAAACTGGGGGCAGCATCCACACATCTCCAGATCTCTCCAGTAGTCGACTAAGACCTGTATGTACTGTTAAAAGAATCATGTTACAATATGTCTATTGTGACAAAATTTGTAGATTGTATTTTTGTATGGATACTCATCTGTATTTGATAACAGATTTCTCTCATCCCTTGTACTGTTTTAGTGTCGAGCACCTCCCCCTCCTCCAACACTGAAACCTTCACCTCATCCCTGAGACAGGGGCTGCGGTGGAAAAGTCAAAATAATCACCTCTCCTAATCACTATTCCAAGATCCCGCTAGGAAAGGTCACAAGGTCAAGGAAAGATGTGAAGGAGAAGCAGTAAGGAGTAAGGAAAAGAAATCCAACTGATGATATTGTAAACTAGGATTTCACTGTGACTCATGACTGGACAGATGTGACAGAGAAGAAATCAGGAGCTCAGATGACCATGTTAGGATTTACATCAGTTCTGGATCTTGTCAGGAGAATAAAACAACTGTTTATTTTTTTCCATATTTACCTGGGTGTTTCCAGGTGTTGCTGCCGCCATGAATTGTGGGACAGCATTTTTCTCTTTTCTTTCATAGATGAAGGTCTGGTGTTTCCCATGGTAAAGGAGGTTCAGTAAGTTAGGAAGCATTGAAGCTCTTTTCCTTATAATTAAGAGAACTCAAACCTATCATGGCTGCCACTTAAATGCTTCTGCATGGTCATGTATCTCATAGGAACCTAGCTAAGCAAAGTGGACTATTCAAAGGCACCCAAATACTTTCTTTCTGACACAAGTACTTGGTAGGTGTTGGCAAAAGGACCGAGGATACCCATGTCCTTTATCTGGTCTCCCGAATTGACTGGTACTTAGCGCCCCAAGAGCGTACAAAACCTTAAGTAAATGCAAATACAAATACATGCTCCAACAAGCATAGCGATGATAAATTATTAACATTGTGGTAGAATTAATATTATAAAACATCTCTGTGGCAAAGTTGCCTGCTATCATGGGTCCTAACATCAACCAGACGATAGCTACTCACCAACTTCATTGTTATATTAACAGAAATATTACCTCAAACATAAATTTCATAAATCAAGCCTAAATCTTCATAACCTCCACCTGGTGGCAGCTCAGCTCAGCTGTGTTTCAGACTGGGTCTCTCCTCTGCCAGTCTCTCCCCTCTTTGTGTGGTAGGTCTCTGTGCCACTTTTTTAACCTACAAAGAGAGATTAGCCTACTAGACTCAGCTTTGCTAATCACTCACCCAGGTGCAGCTCGAGATGCTCTGATGAGTCCACAATATATTTGGAAAGCAGTGAGAAATTTTTCAATTGACAATTTTGTTACATGTAAAATATAAGAATGTACCTTTAGTATTTGGCTACTGAGCTATTACTTTGTAAGATATCATTATGACTTTAATAAGCAAATACATATTTCCTACAGCAGTACAGCTTAGATTCTAACAGCTACAAATATAAAACAACATAAAATAGTGCCGTACTAAAATATGCTTTCAAAGAACACTATAATATATTAAAAAGACAAAATGTAAATTCACCAATACTACAGCAGACAGTGTTGTTTTTATAAATATTTTGAGAATCATACACTGGATTAGAGGGTTATGTAAATAAAGTGACTTTGTGTGTGAAATCTTATTATTACATATCTGTAAAGTTATAAAATAAAAGTCTTTACAATGTATTGTATGATTATGAATTTGATTTAATTAAATTAGTGTTCATAATAACAAGTTTGGCTACCAGTATGATCCTGTTGTGATATACTGACTACACTGGGCAACTCTCTCAGCCGTGTAAAAATGTGTGTTTGAACAGGTGAATGTGAAGAGTAAGAAGCACTTTGTGAGGTTATTAATAAAAAATAAAAGACAGTCAATGCAAATGCAATCTGTTCTTTATTGACAAGTAAATAGATTCACATTGTTCTCTTTCGTGAGCATAATATGGCTGATACGCTGATTGCTGCCCTGTTAGGACATTTCATATTTATTCTATATTTTCAGTGCAGTGTAATACATATATGATGCATCTATACATTTCTTATGCTTCTTAAGTGACTGTAGCTGCATCGGGCAAGTTAAAAGAAAATATATATTGTCCTCTTTATTCACATTTACATTTAGCATTCACCAATTATACATATTGGTATGGTTAACTATTCAACTGGTTAAACAAGATCACACACACCAGCTGCTTTGGTTTGCATGTCAACCAGCAAAGGTTGACATGCAAACCATGATCAAAGTTCACAAATAGAATGGCACTCAATGGGGCACATACCACTGCCACGGGCAAAAAGTCTATCATCACATCAAAATACACATACATAAATATCAGTTCCTTTTTTCCCATCAAGAGCCATTCATTATTTCCTGGGAAATTAGTGAAAATGTCAAAACAAATGCCCTATCTCACGATGTTAATGGTGATGTAACTGGTGAAAAATTCTGGAGACGCCCCGTTGTCCACAATTTAAAGAGTTCTCTCGTGTCCCATCCTTCCACAAAGCTCCCTTCAGTAGTTTCTGTGCAATCCTGACAAACTAACATGAAAACAACCCGACAAACAAACAAGTGGACAGGGGAAAAAACATCCTCAAGTCAAGGATATTAACATGAAGATGGTTAAGATGGTTAACAGGAAGATTGATTGAAGACAGAGAGTGAGATAAAAACTAGTACAGCAGACTTCAAATTCTCTAGTTGCTTTCCCATGAAGGCAGGAAATGACATTGACCTCAGACTTGAAACCTCTGAACTGTGTCTAGTAAACTACTTCTTTTCAATTTCTAGTGAATCAGTCTGCAGAGGCTGGAATGTATACTCACTGAATGACAGCCAGTACAAATCTAAATAAATACAGATCGGAATAACTACATATCTTTGATGTCACCATGCTCATGACAAATGTAGGGACAATCCGACTCCCTATACAGAAATTAATTTCTAAAGTTTTTGTTCATTAGAATTAGATACTCATAAATATTTTCTAGCCAACTCCTAATTTGACCTGTTAAGGGCAATTTGTTCACCTGCACTGACACCATGAGCACAACAAAACTAACATTATTACATGACCAACCACTAGGGGAAGTGACAGGCCTACCTTGCATTTTTTGATGGTGGGAAAACAGACAGATGATTGTCTCTCTTGTTGTGAGGATGCAAGTTTTACACAGCAGAGTATTAGGTCCACTGTTGGAACATGAGAGCTTGAGAGTGTTGCATTGGACAGTGTTGATAATAAATATCCTATACTTGTAAAAAAATATTTTCCTTAGATCTGTGTCAAAATGGACATACACAATCTGTTCTCTGGCATATGACTTCAGATTGTTATTACAGGATATACTGTTTAACTACATGACTGCGACAATAACAGAGGCATTAGAATAACACTGTACAGTAAAGATGATATGTTAAGTTGTGTATAAAGACTTTATATAAAGTGCCATATGCCTGTAAAAGACAGCTCTGTCAACTGGAATCACAGAATGAAGTTTGCCAGACACTGGTATGTTCTAACATTTCTCATTGAGCTCAATGTATTCGCAAATGAGGGGGACCAAAAGGCATCAGAGGAGAGTTCTGCTACACTAACCAATGCACAACATCACCTGTTGCTTATATGCTTTACTGTCAGACTTGTAAATCATACTTAGAAATACATATCTTATTTTAAAATGTATTGTCTATATTATTTATAGATTCACAGCTTTGAGGATTGCAGAGTTTATTCTGTGGAAGGTTCATAACTCTGTAGTCTAAGAGATTTTTTCACATAGCCTATGGGACACCACATTATCATGCCTTGGTATGTGTTGTTTAAACAATCATCATTGTGGTTGTGCATATCATTAGTAGTAGTAAGTCAAAGGTTAAATTGTGTTTTTATGTCCATACATTTAGTTGATTTGAAATAACAACAAGCTGCCACTCATTCTTTGAATCTATTGACAAATCACCAACTAGGAATTAAACAAGGCAAGGTGAGTATATCAAAAAAAGATATTCTTTCATCATAAAACAACTCAAGAAATTTGCCATAAAATCCTGACATGACTGAAGGACAAGTTTACCTTCTTACTATAGCAGTATTTCACATAATTGCTGACCACTTTCAAAATTAATCCTGTATAATTTGAGATATAATGTTGTATTTTTCCAAGTAAGTCATGTTTATGAATAATATAGTTAAAGAATCCTGAAGCTTCCTTGAGTTGAGTTGATCCATGAAAGTAAGCATCAAGTCTGCATCAATGCTACATGTAAATTTACAGCAGTGCTTTCGAAACTAAATACACGTTTTCGGTAACAATCTTTGGCAATGGGAGATTGCCAGCCTTCCAGTCAGCTGGTCAGACCACCACTTTGGTCCAGTCTAGAATATCACTTAAAAAACTACAACGAGCTCTTTCTATTAGATGTATTTGAGGTATCCAGGGCCCCCAGACTTGGACTACTGTTGTTGACCTGATAATGGTGCCAGGTGAAATGTCAAACACTGATAAACTTCATCATGAAGACTACATACGTGTCAGAACCAAATGTTATGGCAGTTGTTGAGGTATAATAATCATTCCGTAAACCTCATGGAGACTCCAGAGGATAGCACAAGTAAGAACCAAGGTTGTTGGAATGAATAATGTGGGAATCTCTCAACATCATAACGATTCATCACCCGGGACTGTTGATACAACTGAATGGCTATCTATCCAACAGTTATTGAGATATTTTACTAACATTAACCTCGTGGTGGTGTTAGAGGAACAATCGGCGAATAACAATAGTCCAAGGATTGATAGTTGAGATATATTAGCCTAGACCAAAGCCAACTGACATTTCTATCCTTAGAGCCATGTGACTAGTATTGCTCGAAAAGGCAAAAACACAAAAGCATGTTATATAAAAGGTTAGCTGTGTTGTAAAGTGTATGTCATTTGTCAAAATCTGGGACTTTCCACAACTGACCCTAACCTGCCAGTCCTTAGTGCAATATATTCACAGCTGTGGTTAAATGAGCAAAGGTGTGTTCATTATGTATTTTATCATCAAAACTCAGCTGAGTGGTGCCATACTTCATATAATAATCCAAGACTACTTGGATTATCACATGGCTTCAACTTTCACCATCTTGAGAATTCACCTCTTAGTCCTATGTCAGCTGAGTGTCTACCGTCTTCTCCACCTCCTCCCTCGCTCTCTCTGCTTCCTGCAACTGCATCACCTTGCAGTCTTTTATATCTTCCATCTCCACCATGTCTTCTTTTTCTTGGTTCAACATTGGCTTAGTCTCTCCTCTTTGACTCTCAGTTTGCCCCTTACATGAAACAGAAAACGTTTCCCCCTGACCAACTGCTGGACTAAATTCAACTTTCTCAAATTCCGCCCCAACTTTACATGTTTCTCTTTTCTGGTCTTTTGTTAATGAAGTGGACTCTTCATCCTCCATCATAGTGACAACAGAAAACTCTCTCTTGCTGTCAGGGCTGGCTTTGATGATGGTCCTACTACTTATTCTGCTCCCTCCTGATGCGGCTGTGGACAGTGGGCCGGAGGGAGACGGTTGCAAACTGCTCAGTCTATCTTTATGAACCGGATCAGAGGGAAAGGAAAGGGCAAGGCCTTTAACACCTCCCTCCACTGGGGAACGTTCAGCTGTTTTGAGAATCCCAACCATCTTTTTTTCTGTCTTCTCTTCTGTATTTGGGATTCTGGCTTGCTCTTCTTCCTTTATAGGTAGTGGGCTTGAAACCATATCGCCTGTGGTCATAGATTTTACAGACATGACACTTTCTGACTGCAGAGGAGTTGAACTTCTGAAACCTGGGTTTTGGTCAGCTGGAGAAGAGGAGAGAGTTGTGATGTTGTGTTGTTGTGATGATACTGGAAAGGTGGTAAGTTTGGGGCTACTACTAAGAGCAGGAGAGGGAGTTTGGGCTTCTAATGAACTGGCGATATTAGATTGGCTGGACATCGCTTGACCTGATGGAAGTTTGGGACTTGGAGTGAGGGCAGGTGATCGAGCTGTTTTTGTAGTCTCTGGTGGTTTATTTCTTGAGCTTAGTGCAGGGCTAGACATGACAGTCTGAGGTGATGTAGGAGTTTTTAACAAAGAGGTTGAAGATGGGAACTTGATTGGGAATGAAGACTGAGGTGATGAGCCTAAACTTATAAAAGCTAGGCTAGCACCAAAGCCGTGTTCCAGATCTGGGCTGGAGCTTGGGTCAGGGGGAGTCTGGATGACTGGAAAAACTGTGCTCAAACAGGATTCACTCTGACCAGCAGGAATGACAGGAGTGAAACCTGGAATAAATCCTGCCATGGGGACAGTTGGTGTAGAGGTCTGAAGAGGCCCAGGATCATAATCCTGTTCATTTTTCATAATTTTGTCTCCAGCATGTCCCTGTTTCTCTGTTGCAGTATATGTATGTCCGGGCATAGTGGGAGATGAAATGAGAAATGAGCTGAGGGCGGAAGTTGCCATACTCCCAACTGAAGGTTTAATTATGAGGTTCATACGAGGTTCAGGAGCAGAGCTAAAGTCATGGGGCTGTTTCTTACTTGGAAAAGAGGGAGAATTAACAGAACCTGATGTTTCAACCTCCCTTTGCAGTGGAGCAGGCATTTCATTCTGTGAGGGCTCAGTTCCAGGTGTAGAACCACATTTAGTACCACATTCAGAAGCAATCTCAATGTTCTGTGCTTGTACCAGCTCCTCCAATACGACAGGCTGCTTCTGAATGGCAAATTTAACGCCTCCGGCCTCCCGACCTGTCCCCTCCACCTCTTTAATGCCAACAGTTTCACTGCCCCGCCTCAGCCCAAATATGGTCACACTCTTCCTTCGCTTCCCCACATTTGGGACAACCCCATTGGCCCCCTCTGAGGAGGTCCCGACATCCTTGAACATGCTCCTCAGGTTGTACCCGCCCTCCTTCTGCTCCTCACTATCCTGGGATTGGTCCAGCTGGTCCCCTGAACTGACCAATGGATTGGGACCTCCATGGAGCTTCTTATCAGTGTGCGTCACCCGAAATCTGAAGGGACAATGATATAAGGATGAAACCTATGTCCTTTTTTTCTAATTAGTTTTACATTGTTCATACATCATCTTTATGCATTTTATTTAGTGACATTGTTTCTCCAATGAAACCGGCAAAAATGGTTTAAACATAATCTGTTACCTGCCAACAGAGAATACGGTCTGTTCTCCAGGCCGTTGTCTGTATCGGGGGGTTCTGCTTTGTCTGCGGCCCTTTTTAGATTGAACCTGAGCACAGAGGTGGCAGGAGTTGTGGTCGGTGCCTGAGTGGACTGTGTGGTGATGGGGAGGAACACCACCAATTGACTCCTTACGCAACCTGGACAGTATAATTATAATGAATATTATTCTTATTGAGGGGTGTATAGTCAAAAACTGGAATTATCCTTTTCTGGGCAGTCTGAAAGTCCTTCAGACAAGTTCACATTCGTGTTTTTTATACTAAGCACTGTCATGTTTTGCAAACCAAATCCCCAAAAATGTAGAAGAAATCGTTGTCAGAAGCAGAGTTCTAGTTTAAGAATCTGAGTGTGTTGGTTGTGTGAAGAACTGATCCACTGAAAACATAATTCTCAGCGGCTCACAGGATAGAATTATGCAGTATTGTGAAAAACAGATGAATACCTGTGACTGAAATAAAAAAACTATTCAGATTTTAGCAGGTTTGTTTTTTGCAGGCTTGTTACCATCTGTAGAAAAGTGGTCATTGAAAATGTGCATTGACAGTCACTGGTCCAGTGGGGGAGGTTTCAGGACCCAGCCAAACTTTCTTCGATCCTCAGTGGTTTCAAAAAGAGTATTTTCCGGCAACCCAAAAGGAACTATACATAATTCATAGCATTCAGACTGAAGGCATTCAATTGATGTGTATATTACCACAGTGCTGTAATTTGATTAAAGTCTGAACATTAATCTAATGTATAAGTGCACATTTTTCTAAAAAATGTCACTTATACATCATATTTGAAAATGTGTTTGACAAGTGTGATAAACTTTGTAAAATAAAACGAAATCATATTTTAGATTTTAATTTTAAAGAATCAACAATTTATGAATTCAAGATTAAAAGATCTTATTCACTAATAATAACACAATAAAACACTAATCCACAGTTTAGCCTTGTCAGCTGAATGAATTTACCTGGGGTCATGGCGCACACAGACATTGTGGTTTCCCAACATCTCATTGAAAGCTTCCATGTTTGCTAGAGACAAGAAGAACCCATATTAGAGCAGGAATTTAAAAAAGTGCTAGGTGGATTTATTCATAAACAGTGGAAGATTTAGAAATGGGCCAAATGGGCTGCCACCCAGGGCAGCATCTTGCAGGCAGTGGCACGGGAAGCATACACCTACTGATCTCTGATCTCTCATTCTCAATCAAAACAAAAGTAGGAGATGGGAGGGGAGCAGAGGTATGTAACCTCTAATTTATCCACACATCAACATCATAACTCTGCTAGGTTCTCCATGCCCGTGGCATGTCCGTCTGAATTTAAACGACTGTGGTTTTTTTTGCCTTTACCTGACTCCGCTCTCTGTTTCCACCTTGCTCAGCCAGATCACTATACCACACCACTAAACTGGAAACTGTGAATTATTCAACTGTCAACACATTTAATATTCCTGTTACTATCTTTGTATTAAAACTTTAAACACCACTTTCACACTCTCTGCTCCTGTGTTCTGAATTTGAATTAAATCTTAACACTAAGCAGCAAACAGCAACACAGAACAAAGTGAAGCAGGACAAAACCAGAAGATAAGACTAGATTAACTTTAAATTGGTATAATTAAACAGCATTAAACCCAAGAAACACTTCAGTAATTTTGTATTAATCACCTTCATTTTCAATGATGCACTTGAGGATTTGCTCCACTGTATCCTGGTTCTCTTCATCCTCCTCTGAAATACAGCAAAACAAGGAATGAAATTACACTGATTAGTGTATATTTGTGTCATTGAAAGTGTTGATTGTGAACCATCAGAAATGTGATTTTAGCTTTATTTTGTAGTTTCAATTATTGTCCAAAGCTTTGTGGTTTGACTAGATTAAAAAAATACTACAATCTGCCACAACCTTAAAACCAGTTTCTTGTTGTAATGTTGTGGGTGTTCACTGCAAACCCATAAATTATGCAATCCCTCTCACCAAATGACACATCCATACAGTCTGTCAACTATTAAATTAAACATTACCTAATTAAAACAAAGGTAAGGTAAGTGCCCCAAAATAATGGATATGAATCAGAATGTGGTGTTGCCTTCCCTCGTACTCTGGATGCATATGTGTGCATTGCACGTATCGAATTGAGAGCCTAAATAACTTTGTGTAGGTGCTTATAGTACAGACTTTGAAGAAGTGCATATGGATTTTTGTATGCAGTGCTAGAAGGAAAGAAAAAGAGAAGAAAATAAAAACTGAAATAAATCATGTATTTTTTTCTTAGTTAAGATAACATTCAGACCACTGTCACCTCACGGCAAAGAGATTCTGCATTCAAGTATGCCAGATGAGCAGGGCCTGTGTGCATGTGAGTTTGACATAGTCCATGATTATAATCATCGTAACTCATCATCCATGTGTTGCAGATGCAGGGAAGCATGGATCTTTCAAATTAGTACATTTTTCTCTTGGTTTTGTGTTTCTAAATCGTTGAACATGAGTGAGTTATACCGCTCCCCTTGCACATATTTCTTCTACACTGTATGGTGGGTCTCACGCATCCATGAAGACATTAGGAAGAAGGCCCCCTGGGACGAACTGCTAATAGAAAGCCTCAGGCTGCAGTGAGGATGATGAGCAGGAAGAGAAACTATTGTGGAAGACCAAGCCCCAACATAGGATACATCATCGTAGAGGAAGTGGCTGACTTCAAGAAATCATAATGGGACATATGCCTGAAAGGCGTTGAGAATAACCAACCAGACATAGTGGTGGTTCACAAGGAGCAGTAGTGATAGATATGTCAATTCCGGCTGACAGTTACATCAGGAAGAATTGTGTCAGAACGAAGGACCTCGGAACAACTCCATGTCTGCTTTTTACATATGTGTCTTCAGTGGACTATAACTGAAGATACATATGCCTTCAATTGAAAACGTTACCTAATAGATAAGCTTTTCAGCACCTACTGGCAATGTGGACATTTTGATGCAGGTGAAACTTGAAACACCAGAAATAGGTCAAAACAGCAGTGAAATGGCTCAAATTCTAAAATCACTGGATCCTACATTTCCCTTAATGCAACAAGAAAACCTTGTATAAAGGTGGGTTGTATATTGACAGGCAAACTGAAATGTTGTCTGTTCATTCTTTTTGTCATGCAGACATAAAGTGGGCATCTTGGTCACAGCTATTTCACAGCCAATTATGAAATCCTACCATAGCGTGGAGTGTCTCTCCTGCGGGCTACTGAGAAATTTGTCAGGATTATGTTAACTCACAATAATACTGGTACTTAAGCTGTGCGTGTTGCTGTGAAGAGCATACAGTTTTCAGCAATAGAGCCAAGAGCCAACAGAAAAAAGATACATTTGCTGATGGACTAGTAGAGGTTTCTGCATAATCATTTCTTAAGTGAAGTGGCTGATCATAAAAATGTCCAACACTCCGCCTGTTGACCAATAGTATCACTAAATCACTGCAAAAAATTCAAAAGAAAAGGTAAATTGCCACACTTCCAGTTTGTAAAGACTTTCTGCTCTGCTCAGAATTCTTCAAGCTCAAATTGAGACAACCCTGGTGACCCTGGTTCTTCTTCTTTTAAGTCACAGAAGACACAAGACTACTGTTTCCACAGACTGAATGGTACTCTCTGAAACTAATGATCTGAAACTAAAAAAACGAATAAACCCGCTTGGTCTGCTGCCACGGCAATGACCTCAGATGAAGATGAAACTGCTAGTTTCAGTAATTGTGAGTTTCTTTCCTATTACAATTTTCTCAACCCACCATCTGTATTTCCTCCAACTTTCTCATCCTCATCTTCATCGTCCATGTCTCCAGTTCGGCAGCGGTAGCCTTTCTTCTTCAGCAGGTGGCAGATGAGGAAGCCCAGCAGTCCAGTGAGGAAGAAGAGGAACACCACCACAAATATCATGTAGGGAGGGGGATTCTCCCCCACACTTGAGGCTTCAGAGTCAGTCATAATCTGGATCTAATCTGAGATTAAGAGAGAATCAATTTTTATAATTATTGATGACATGACACACGTTTTTTAATTATTTAACCATTTCAGAAAGAAAATGTCGATGAAACAAAATTGTCGTAAATCACCCTCCATCCCAAACCACCCAATCTATTTATTTAGGAGCTACAATTTAACACTGGGATATGAGAGTGATAAAGAAAAGGTTATGTGACTGTCTCATATATATCTGTTAAATTAACTTTGTTATTTGGTTCCAATTGAAAAAAGTTGAAAATTGCATTGTGCCGCAATAAATACAAGCCTGGTAAATTCACACCAACCCTTACCCTGAAATAAGGAAAATGCAATCTGTGTTATATTGTTAATACCCAGATGAAAGCGACAAAGCCATAATTTGTCTTTACAGTCAAACCTTCATTCAACTATAGTTAATAAGTGGGAGTGTGTAAAAAAGAAACGGAATGTGATGGAGAATTTTACAAGAATGATGTAGAAAATGAAAGGAGTTGCCGTGATATCTCCCACCCCCACCTTAATCAAAAGACACAGAAATATACTATATATAGTATATACACTACAGTGTGAGGAGAAACATGTACAGGCTTTGTTTTTGGTTCAAATCATCTCCAGTTGTTCCTCTGTTGTAGACTGGTCAACATCAAGAATCAGCCTGTGAAGCAGGGAGGAAAACAGATTATTAAAAACTATCCCCTATATATCAATCTAAATGAATACATTTTTCACCTGTCACTTCTCTTTAGGAAATGTTGCATCTTTATTCTACCTCAGCGTTCTGTATAAAAGGTACCAACACGGAATGGAATGGATGGTGAGGCATTGTTCCATCTTGATGCTGTTGTGGTTCTTTGGTTATATTGTGTCTTTATGTTTCACATCTTTGCCTCGTATGTAGTCATAATTTGTATTTTTGAAATTGTTTTGTGTCTCTTTGTTAGGTGCTGTACAGGGACAGACATTTTTTTTTTTAAAGAAAACTATTCAAAATCTGAAAGCTCAGTTTAAAAAAACAATTTAAGTAAAATAAAAGATTAAAAAGAGTAGAATAAAAAGATGAAAGAAGGTGAAAGAAATAAGAATGATAAATCTGTAGGAAAATAAAATAGATAGAACTGGGTAAAATAATAAAATATAAATGAAATAAAATACAATAATGTTATGACCTTGTAAAATAGCAAGTGGTGTCACTATGTGCATCTTTCATAGTCATTTTGTGTTTTGGTTCTTTTTGTGTATGTGGTTGTTTTATAGCTCCAATAGCTGATTTCAGAATACTGCTATCAGTCTATAAAGCATTGAACAATTTAGCACCAAAATAAATCTATTATAACATAACAGAGTGACATGTCACAAGTAATTTTGCATGGTAATTTTCCTACAAATACAAAATACATGAAGCTTTACAACTTATTTCAAGTCTGTTACCTGTCAAATAGATAATCCTTACCATTTTCTAGTCTGTCAGCAGTGGATCCATCCATCCATCGTAGTCAGTCTAAAGGGTGCCAACAGAAACATAGAAAAAGCTGTTGCGATTTAGTTGATAAACCATGTAAAATGTGTTTGTTGGATAAGAAGCTTAACTTAGCAGACAGTTCCCCATTAGCCCCACCTTATCTCCAGAGAAAGAAGCGGGCATACAGACAGCTTGAGAAGGAAAAGGGCAGATATTACACAAGGGAACCTCATCCTTGTTGGTTTAATAATGAAACCCACAAGTGAACCTGAAAACATTTGAAATACACCAGTCCTAATCAGCAATAGACTAACTTCTATCTAAACAAGCATGTGTGTATACACGCAGCGTAGATTGTGAACATGTAACAGTTTATCAGTGTTGCCCTCCCACTGGCTTATCAGCATACAGCAACACCCCTCTCACACACACACACACACACTGATAGTAGCTACATCATTGGTACTTACTACTAAACTCTGAACTCTGAACTGAACATTTTATTTTTACTTGACCATTCGCCTTGTGAGTTCCAGTAAATCATTTATGATCATTTATAGTGGTAATCAATCAGCAAGTGGAATAATGATGACCTATAAATAATAGCAAATGATCAGCTCCATTCATTAATATAAGGATGTGTTTCTATCTTGCAATATGTTATGCCTCATGAACTATTTTATTTATTTCTCACTTGTTAAATTCATGTTAATGTGAAGAATATTATTCTGCCACGATTTATTACATTATTGTACTATTTCACTCTGTCTTTTCTTTTTGAATGTCTAATTATTGTCTGTATAAATATAAAAAATATTTTAGTTTTCCCAGAAAAATAGATGAAAAATTTGATAACATAGCGGTCTGTGGGCCTTAGTGACACTCACTATTATTACTACTACTACTATTACTACTACTACTACTCAAGAAACCCACCCTCAACCCGTCTGAGTTTAACAACTACAGACCTGTCTCTCTTCTTCCCTTTTTCTTTCCCCTTTCCAAAGCACTCTAGCGTGCTATCTTTAATCAACTCTCCTCCTATCTTCATCAGAACAACATTCTTCATCCTCACCAGTCTGGTTTCAAGGCAGGTCACTCAACTGAGACAGCCTCTCTCTCCTCTGTGGTCATCCTTCTTGACCTTTCTGCTGCGTTTGACACAGTGAACCACCAGATCCTTATTTCCTCCCTTCAGGACCTGGGTGTCTCAGGCTCTGCTCTCTCCCTGCTCTCATCCTACATCAAAGACCGCACTGACCGGGTAACTTGGAGAGGATCTGTGTCAGAACCTTTTCCTCTCACTACTGGGTCCCTCAAGGTTCCATCCTGGGTCCTCACCTCTTCTCTCTGTACACCAACTCTCTTGGCTCTGTCATTCACTCACATGGCTTTCCTACCACAGTTACAAAGATGACACCCAACTAATTCTCTCTTTTACCCAATCTGAAACAGGAACACAAGTAGCAGGACGAATCTCTGCCTGTCTGACTGACATATCTCAGTGGATGTCCGCACACCACCTGAAAATCAACCATGACAAGAACAACCTACTTTACTTCTAGGGAAAGGCTCTCCCAACCATGACCTTACTGTCACCATAGACAACTCCGTGGTAGCCCCCACCCAGGGTTCATATTAAATCCCACTAAATGGAATAACAGTGCCACCTATTGTTGTGAATATGTACATGCAAGTAGTAAGCCAGAGGGGCAAGGGATTGTGGGTATTCCTCAAATATATCGAGGAACGCCATGAGGTAGTGTGTGCGTGTGTTGAAGTCCGTAAGCATATATATTGTTAACTACATGAAATGCAGATATTAGTTATGAATGTATTTAGTGTGATTTTACATGTCTGGGATACATTTCGCCATGTTTTTTATTCAGTTACTGATCATCTTATATGTTTTATTGTCCGTAAAGATTCTCCTGTGTAACCTAGCTCACTGCTTTTCAAAGTGGGGGTCCCGACCCCCAGGGGGGTCGCCAGGGGGTCGCAGAAACTAAGGGAAAAGGGGGGAAAATGTGACAATAAAAATAAAATTAATTAATTATTAAATTAAATGTTTTTTATTAATCACTGCATATCGAAATATATGTGTCCTTGGATGCCAATCTTCTTTTCCTTCTAATGCCAATCTTTTAATTAAAAAAAAACACACACCGCTCAAGCCAATCAGAATCGAGCAGCCGCTGCATCAGAAAGTTGCTGTGTGCCTGAGAAATAGCTAGCTACCTCCTGCTAAAGGCAAAAATGGAGACATTTTTAAAAAGAAAAAGATCCGACAACCAGACTGAAGATGACTCAGCTGCAAAACTGCCACAACCACGGAATACCACCTTGGCATCTAAAACTCGGAGGTATGAAATCTTTTCTTGCATTTGCCACCACATACCTCTGTGAGTCTGGCTTTTCTACATTGAAGGTATTGAAAACAAAGCACAGAGCATGTCTGCAAGTGGAGAATGACATTCGTCTGGCACTGACAGCCATAAAACCTAGGAGATATAAACTGTGTAGGAGCCACCAAGCCCACCCCTCCCACTAGTGAGGGACCAGGTATACACATACTTAAATGTGTATACCTGACAAACATACTTAAATGACAAGCACTGTTTATAACGGAACAGAGACACTGAATGTAATGAATAAATAACTAAATTGAAAAACTAGAATATATATGTTTATATATATGTTTACGGTTAATATTACTGTACAGAAATGACAAGGAATGTTTGTAACAGATATAAGACAGATTATTAGTTATTAATAAAAAGAAGGGAAATATAGTAAGAAGCTTTATGTTTGGTTTTGGGATATTTGCCATCATATTGCACACGTAATTTAAAAAAAGTTTGCAACTAGGGGGTCTCCACCAGAGGCTTATGCTATATGGGGGTCCTTGGCATGGAAAAGTTTGGGAACCCCTGACCTAGCTAACATTATATATGCCGTCTTAACAGTGAGCACACGACTACCTTGGGTTGATGAAACAAAAAAATATGATAATAGCATGTTATGTGAGGTCTGAAAATTATTTATTTATTTTACAGACCTCACATAACATGCTATTATTTATATTTTAAAGGCAAACAGTAATTTCTATATTGTTTTAAGAGAGAGAGACTTCTGTTTTGTATTTTATTTATTTTTTTACATGAGCCAAATTCCACTATATGACCACTAAATCACAATGTGAATTTATAGTTTAGTTTTATATTATTATTTCAAAAAAAGATAACGACGAACACCATGAGTGAGCACGCAACTACCTTGTGTTGATGACCCTTCAGCTCTTGTGTTTTATATGAAATATGCAGAGTCAACACCTGTTGCCAACAACATTGACCAGCCTCATGGGAATCATTGTGGGAGAAGACAGATCACAGAGGTCACACAGGCATTTAAAAAAGTCTGCAGAGCACCGCCTGGTATAGCTTGTTGTTACTGCACCGCAACAGTTGATATATGTGCAACCTCAGTGGGCCCTCATCCCCTTTTAATACATCATATAACCCTTGTGTTGTCCCTGCTTCCCCCGGCTGTTGGCCCCCTCACATAGCCCACCCCATATTAGGATGCACACGTAGCGCAATAGACACGTGAGCAGCCCTTGCAGATGTATTTGTTACACCCGCGGCACATGGTGTGAGTTTTACAGTCCTTTTTCCTGGGGCATATCTGACACCTCTTCCTCTTACTCGCCCCGAGCGGGGCTGCTGCTAGGGCTATGGAGGAGGCCGGACGCTCGGGTCGAGCGTCGTAGTCAACAGCTCTCTGTGCGGCGGCGGCAGCTTTACAGCCTTCACAACCACCAGCCGGCCCATCCGTGCGGGGATGCGCTCCTTCGTGCGATGAACGGAGTCACGAGAGCCTTTCCCAGCTGCTCTAGGAACACCCTCCGCTTGTTCCGCTTGCCCGGCATCCAGTCTGGGTTGATCTCTCTCCATATCACGAAGGCGTTGTAGGAAGAGACGTCGAGAATGTTGTGAAAGACGACCAGGGGCCAGCGCGCGGTCATCCTCCTGCAGCTGTACGTTCCAATCACCTTGTCTAGGTTGTCCACGTCTCCTTTGTTGTGGTTGTAGTCCAGGACGATGACCGGTTTACCGTCCTCGCGGTCGCTGATGTCGGCCTCGGCGTGCCGTGTGCTCAGGAGCGCCACATTCCTGTTTTTCTTTGGGATGTAGGACACAAGAGTGGCAGTGGGCGTGAATGCGAACTTGGATGAGAACACCTCTCTTCCCTTGACCGCGAGCAGCCCGGTCGGGAGCTCGGGCTTGTTTTCGAACAGTGCCGACCACGGTGAGCTTCCTCCCAGGAGCTGCCTCGCGAGTTCGTAGGAGGTGAAGTAATTGTCGCACGTGGCGTTCCGACCGTGCAGTCCCTCCGTTACATCGAGCACTACCCGCAACCCTGGTTCCGTTCTGGGCGTCGCCGCTCGGCTTTCCGGTGTACACTTGCATCTTCCAAGCGTAGCTTGATTTCGCATCGCAGGCCACCCACGACTTGATCCCGTATTTCGCCGGCTTGCTGGGCATGTACTGACGGAATGGACACCGGCCTAGGGAGAAAAACAGGAGGAGAAGAGATGAGAGGAGATGAGATGAGGACGAGGACTAGCAGCCGCTATCTACATAACATAGCATAACATAACATAACATAACATAACATAACATAACTAACATAACATAGCATAATAATAATATAAAAAAAAAAAAAAAGACTAACCTCTGAACGGAACCAGTTGCTCGTCCACGGTCACTTCGGGCCCCGGGTTGTAGAGGTGCGGTAGCCGCGACACCCACGCGTCCCAGACCTCTCGCATGGCCGCCAATTTGTCCGTGGCTCGTCTCGCGGTCGTTGAAGCGCAGCAGTCTGGAGTACGTGTGGAAGACTTTTAGGGGCATCGTGGCACGAAATATCGCCCCGGGACCTGTACACGCCTGCTAAGATCAGCAGCCCTACATAGGCGCTCAGGTCGGTCTCGTCCATCCCTTTCCATTCGTCACCGTATTTTCGACGACCCTCCCGATTCGTCATCTCCAGGATGATGTTCTCTACCGTCGGTGTGATGAACAGGTGGAACGTCGAGGCTAGGTCACCGGTGCGGGACGTCGCGTGGATCGTGGGGCCCCGGAGGACCCCGCTGGGCGGCAGAGAGGAGGAGGAAGAGCAGTGGCCCTCCTCTCGGCCGTACGCCCTCGAGGACCATGTTATTTCCCCGTTTCTTGAGGGGAAGGTCTCTCTTTCCACGAGTCCGGTGGTGGTGGTGGTGGTGGTGGTGGTGGTGTCGCCGTGGTCTTGACCTCCTTCTTCTTCTTCCAAGGATGACGAATCTGCAGAAGCATCACCCACTGGGTCGTAGTCTTCGTCACCGTCGTCGTCTTCGTAGTCAACGTCGTCGTCTTCGTCTTCTTCGCTATCGCCGTTGTCTCCGTCTCTGTCTCCGTCTCCGTCCTCTCTGTCTTCTTCTCGGTCTGCTTTTCTGTCTTCTTCTCGGTCTGCTTCTCCATCTCCTTGTCCGTCCGCTTCTCGGTCTGGCTCTTTCACGTCCTCTTCGGGTTCAGAGGATGGTTGCTGGGAGAATAGCTGTTGGAGAACCTGTTCTCTGGTGAAACGCTCCTGACGCGACATCGTGCCATGGTCCGTGAGAGAGTGGCACACTGACACTCATATGTGGGTATAATGTACCCCCCCTTGATTTCAATTGGAATCAGGTGTGGGTCTAAATGACCCCACAGAGCACCACAGCGCCCTCTCTGGGGGTCTAAATGACCCCTCCCATGACAATCGAGAATGACAATCCATTGGTCTCAATTACCCCAGGAGAATTGGATCATGACAATCCTTTGGTCACCCTAACCCTAACCCTGACCGGCCAGGGCTTGCGTATGATCACGCACGCACTCACGCACCACGCACGCACACACGCACGCACACACACACACACACACACACACACACACACACACACACACACACACACACACACAGACACACACACACTCTGGGTCAATTCGACCCAGGAACAACACAAGGGTTAAAAATGAAAAATTGATGCTTGAAGGATCACATAAAAGATGTGGGCAATGAAGAGAGGCCAAGGTAGGTCCTGGTGATGTTTCTTATGTGTAAAAAAGAAGCACTGAAAAGAACTCTGATCTGATAGGCAAGGTTATTGAGGATCGACTGGATAAATTCATCCCAAAAAAAAAATTATATCAAGAAAATATATCCCAAACCCTCACACCACCATTAGCAGCCAGGACTGTTGAACTGAATCATGCTCTTTACTCCAGATTGTGACTGTACCATTTGCAGCATCAAAAGAAATCCAGATTCATCAGACAAGGCTATGTTTTTCAGTCTTCAACTGTCCAGTGTGAGTGAGTCAGTGTCAACTGCAGCCACATATTTCTGTTCTTGGCTAATATATGTGGAAACTGACATGGTCTGTGCTGTTGTAGACCATCTTTGATATGTTCATTCTGATGCTTCATCACAGCAGTAGAGATTGTTTTTTTGAATTACCGTACCTTTCTCTTGTAACCTCTTTCATCAACAAGGTGTTTCCATTGAAAGAACTGGTGCTCACTGGATGTCAAAATTCTGAGTAAGAAATCTGAAAATACAATGACACCCATAGTCAAAATCACTGAGATCAAAGGTTTCATCTTACTGATGATGAACATTACCTGAAGCTCCTGACCTCTATTCCCATGATGCATTACAGTGCTGCCACATGATTAGATAGTTGGGTGACTATGGCTCAGGAGTAGAGAGGGTTGCTAACTAAACAGAAGGTTGTTGGTTAAATCCCCAGCTCTGCATTATGAAGTGTCCTTGGGCAAAATACTGAAAATACCCCCTGATGGCTGTGCCAACACTCTACGAATGGTTGTGTGATAGAAAAAGCATTGCATATATAGTGCTATCTTATAGTGCTTTTCTACATTCAAACTAGAGAGATAAACATAATGAAAACAAACATTAGCCAGAGCACTGTAATAAAAGCCAAAAGGTGAGCATTAGGTGGAAGATTGTATTTACATATTCAGACCTCAAAGTAAAATAAACAGGCCAGGCTCCACCCTCAGAATAGCCTACAGTTTGTCTCTCTTCATTTTTATTCAGACATAACAGCATGTGGACATGCTGTAGGGCAGTGGTCACCAACCTTTTTAAACTCAAGATCCTCGGGGAAAGGTCGGCCTTGGCGTTGGTGAAAGGCAAGATCTACCCATTGAAGCACTGAGAGAAAAAGATGGCCATATTGAACTTCCAACTTGCAGACTTTTATTTGGGCAAATTGTATTTGAATTACATGAAATGCTTATGACCAACTTTCAAATTGATGCAACAAAGAAAACAATGTAACTAGCATATCAAGCAGGTCTGTCTTGCTTTAAGAATTTTACACCACACTTTAAATTCGAGGTTTCCTTATTTTATTTCATTCCGACACCAAAAAAAGGCATGTGGCCCATTTTGTATAAGGAAATTATTTTGTTCATTGTAGACGTGACAGAAAAAATCAACATACTTGCAGTGAGCAGATCTTATTAGGTGCCATTGTTAACTGTAAATGTTTATCCTCTGAAGCTTCATGCAAGTTACTACGTTTA